>NC_044244.1:136210700-136450700 GCF_003957555.1 Calypte anna
CTTTGTTGCAATACAGTAAACACATTATAGTTTGACCCTCCTTTGAAAACTGACTCTGATTGTTTTCTTTTAGAATATCCTAAACCATTAGTTTTCTGAAACAAAGCTCAAGAAGTCTGCAAGCTGAATATTAACCCCAGGACATTAGGAGCTGAGATTCATGTAATTGGAGAATCTACTTAGAAGACAGATTCATAGCATCACTCTAGGGAGGAGAAATAGTAAGCAGCCTTGAACATAGAAGTATCAGCACTTCAGGTATTCTTATCTAAAGAAACATCAATTAAATTTTTTACATGTGATTGCTTCTTACAGAAACCCTGATTAGAGTAGCAGAGTCCATTTCCAAAATTAAGATATTACTAATCTAACTAGTAATACAGACATTTGTTTGTTTGCTTGTTTTAGCTGCCAGCTTAATTTCCTTTAGTTAGGATGAAGGAAATGGCAAGGGGCATTCACATCTATCAATAAATAATTTAACTGTTAGGAAATATAGATCTAAACAAATGCTTAGGCATCTTAGCCAATACTTGGGAGAATTTTAACATCTTTGTCCATACTAGTTACTCTAAAGCCAAATGCTGCCTGATCCTAGAGGAACAAATCCTCTGGGGAGGAGCGGTGTAGCAAGGAAGGGGCAGGGGAAAAGAAGAGGAGGAGGACAGAAAGTTTTGTCATTTCATTGATCCCTGACAATGGATGTCATGGAATTTGACTTGAATTTAAAGTTCTATCTCTGAATTTGACAAACTACATATATATATATATATATATATATAAAATTGCTTGTGAGACCAGAACTCCACAAACAACTGTCCTAGCCACAAGACTACAGTGTCAAACTCCCAGTTCAGTTTTCATTTTCTGTTATTATATAAAGCCTGAACTCATGTCTGTGCCATGAAACTTCCAGCAGATTGGGTTGAAATCGTCTCTCCATTGCAAAGAATCTCATAGACAGCGTTCTCTTCCTGTAGAATACTTCTCAATTAAAAACAAAAAAACATTTGAAATAATAATTTAAATAATAATTTAAAAGATAATAATTTTTTTAAAAAAGAAACAAAAAAAAATTTCTTGAAGTCACTCCATAAACAGAATATCACTAGATAGCAATAGGTGTTGATCAGTTTGATTTTTATATTTAATTTGAATTACTGTTTTGTATTAATTTTCATATGTACTTTTGTAGAATTACTGATTAATATATTTTCATATTTCTAACTAGATTACAAAGGACTCAGTATTCAATGATATGCTGTGCTGCTCCTTGGGAAACCGACCTTGCTTTTTTATTTATTTTCTGAGTTTTTGGAAGTGTTCAGTGAATTTACCTATTAGAGTAATATGAAAACATTTAAAGTTTCATGGATAAAGAGACACTTGCAAGTGTGGATTAGAGAGACTCCAGAAGACAAAAGTAAATTTTAAAAATGTACCTGGTGTAAGAGTATAAAGTTAACCTAGAGAAATGGGTTCTCTTTACTTCTGGAAATAATAACAAAACAAGATAGATAGACTGAACTGAATATTGGAAATCTTATTTCAGTTTCTTCTATATATTTTAGTTTCAGTAAAAAAGAAAGTGAGGTGTGTTTTTTTTCATTTCACCTATTAGTAGTCACATTATTTATGCTTATTTATTTATTTGGCAAAGAGATGATCTTCTGTCTCACAGATCTGAAGTATTCTCTTGATGACAAAAGATTAGAAAGAAATTTGGGGAGGGAAGTGGTACTTATGGTCTGTGACTCCTAGCATTAGTAAATGATACAACTGATGTTTATTTTCACACATAATAAGCCCTAACAATACAGTACAGCTCTGTACATGATAGAACTCAAAATGTATTGGTAGGAGCTCTTCTATCTTTCTGTATCTGTAGCAAGTTGGAAGGCAGTTTGACTGCAGAGGTCAACCAATAGATAAGGCAAGAGTAAAAAGAGATTATAGATAAGAAAATAATCCCTTAGCTTAATAAATTCAAGCCTTTTAAAACTTACAGGTTTTCTTCAGGTAATATGTTAGATTTGTGACCATACGATGAATAAGAAGTTTTAAAAAGTGACTTACAAGATACCAAGAGGGCTAAGTCTGTCTGTACTTTGGAATAATAAGGGGAGTGAACTTTCTCGCCGAGTTTTCTAGAGTATGTACTATGGAAAATTCTTGCTCCGGGGCCTTTTTGTAAAATACTGGAGTATTTTTAAAAAGCATGAAGCCATTCAGTATTTTACAGTAGAAAAAACGGTGAGGGATTTTGTTTGTTTTTTTTTTTATTTTTTAAGAATTGTATTCTGCTTAAGTTCAGTTGGCTTATATGCAACACATAAAGAATATAATATATATATATATATATATTAAAAATATAATAAAGAATAAAGAAACCTGTTAAGGAAAGATACAAACTGTATATATGAAGGTAAATTCCTGACCAAAAGAACCCAGTCTTCTAGTTCCAGCTGGCTAGGCAGATTTCTCAATAGAGCAAGAATTGATGTACTTTATAGATTTCAAAGTTTACTAGGCCTCTGGTTCAAATATGAGAGGTGAGCAGAGGCCAGATGAAAGGCCAGGCTGGGATCTGCAAGAATTTCTATCTGAAAGACAAACTGCTGGATCCTTTTGTGGATGGCATGGCAAAACCAGTTGACCATACACCCACATTTCAAAACAGAAGGTGGACTGTGATACTAAGGGCATCAGTTTCTTCTACCTCTGACCTTTGCTCATGCGTTTTTGTACAAAAAAACCCCCACATGGATAATCATCAGAATTAATACCTGTACCTAGCAAGCGGGGAATAATTGCTCACTACTAGTGGGTTGCCATTGTTCCAGGTACTGTGTTAAGGCAACTTTAAGTAAAATAATAAATCCTATAGCTCACAAGTTTTAATTGGGTTCTAATTTATATCATTAGGAAAAGAACAGATGCTAGCAATTGGGGATGGCAAATGTAATAGAAAATAATAAAGGGAAAGTAAAGACAAAAATGAAGTCCTACAGGGTTTTACATTTTTCCTTATTCTAGCATTTGGAATGAGTTTTTTCTGACTTTACTCAGTAAAATACTATTTAGCTTCAGTCTGACTTTGACTGAACTCTATTGATGAATGAAAAAGTCTCCTTTTTCACTGGGAAAGTGCCTGAAAACAATGTGTTTCTGAGAGCAACTGAGAAGTTAGCAGAAAAAAAAAGAAAGAAGAGGGTCATCTTAGATGTTCCCCCATGTGTTTTATTGTTCTGTATAACACAGAAAATTAGGTTTCTCATTTTTAGATTGTAAGGATTCTAATAAACTACTTTTAAACAAAGGAAGTTTACTTTTTTGGTGGTATTTTTTCCATTATTCTCCAGCTGTCTTTTCTTATTATAAGCTCTAGGGGTAAGATCTGTGCATTTGTATACATTTGTAAAGCATGAGGCACTCTCTCCATACTTACTGCAAACACAAAAAGTTAACATAGTATAATGTATTAGTTCTTAATTTATATTAAATCAGAATGGATCACTTAACTCCTCTCTGCTTTCTGACTCCTCTCTGCTTTCTGTGAAGGGTAAGAACTAAAGTAGTCAGTAAAAAAAAAAAAGGTAATGGACTAAATGATGAGGGCTCGATACTATCTAGACTAGATCTTCCCAGTTAATTTTTGTTTCATGGTGTTGCACTTTGCACTTCTTTATGCAACTGAAATTAGAGAAGTTTGCACCAAAAACAAACAAACAAACAAAATTAATTGAGAGACTAGTTACACTGTAGTCTATTTCCTTGCTTTCTTCTTCCTCATAATTTGCTGGAGACAAAGAATGTGTCACTCCAGCTAAACTGGAAATATAAACACTACACAGAATGTTTCCTTATAAAGTTTTTTTTTCTTTTTATGGTATGGTTTTAAGTGTAAACCTCACAAGAAACAGTCTGAAATAAATGAAAAACTGAAAGAAGAAAAAAATAAAAAAAAGAGGGGAGGATAAAAAAATTGAGAAAGAAGTGGAATGGGAGAGGTTCACTGGGAGAGGTTTTCTTTGCCTTTCTTCCCAGCAGAAGAAAAATTCTTTCCAGTTCCCTTCCAGGCTTCCAGTGAGTCTCACAGGCAAATATTCAGGTATGGTCTTGACAGCTTCTCAGAGTTCTTATTTTTAGAAAGAGTGAGTCACACCCATCTCCGAAACAGCACATTATTTAAAAATGCTCTTGCTTGCTGCAAATCACTATTCTTCTTAAATGTCTTAAGGGTCTATTAATTGCCTACAGATAAAGATATATTAATTACCTACTGATAACCTCTTCTTTAAAAATGTTGAGTTCCGATAGCAAGCACTTGAAGATAATTAAGAACTTGGAATAATTGAGAAATGTAGGGCACATCCACATACACTTCACATAAGGTTATTCAAGCTAATCCCAAAAGAGAGGATATGTTGTCTATGACACAGTGCTATGCCACACAGGTATCCTAGCTCATGTATAGGAAGCAGTATAGCTATGTGGATATGGTATTTGCACTGGGACTAATTAGGTCACTCCACTTTCATATTGTGATTGTTTCTAGTTTTGGAGCCAGCTGGGTATTTTTTCTCACTGTAATATTGTTCACAATAGACATACTCTTAAAATAATTGTGTATACTCTCTTACATATTCATCCTGTTCGCTGAATGAATTAGGATCCCAGCTGGAAAATAGCACTGAATTGTTCATAAACCCTCCTATATTTCAATATTCTCCGTTTGGAGTTTCTTATTTTAACTGTTTGATTTTTGCCATCTGATTTTTTTAAAGAAAAGAAGAAATGGAAATATATTTTTTGTGTTTGTGAAATCCCTCCATCCTGTGCTCTAACAAGTATTTGAACTGCAACCATCATTGCTGAGACTGCTATTCCTTGGATTAGGAGACAATTATTGTCTCAGTGGGGAATAGGCAAACTTACCATGTTTGATCATGGGGCTGGAAGAACCTCACTTTCTTCAACTATCTACCACAGAAGCTTTTGGCCTGATGTGGTGAAAGAATTATTTGGGTTACTTTGTTGCTAGGAAAATCTGAAAGACCTTTTATGGTTTTTTCTTTTGCAAGAACAAATTTTAGCACATTTTGCTCTGAATAGAGATTTTTTTTTTTCTAGCAGAAATGTAAATGTGGTAGCAGTAGAAGATGTAGCTGAGCTGTGACTGGTAGAAAACAGTGTATAGCATTGCTACGTAGGTGCTGCTGATCTCAGAAAGTCATTTAAGCAATTATCCATGTTTAATTAGACTTGGAGAACTTTGAGGCAAGTCGCAGTTTTTTCTGATATATGACTACAGTACCTAACCATTGCTGCTTACAGAAGCTACTAGGCATTGTAGCAACATGTGTGACAAAAAAATCATGAATATATTAGGAAAAATACTACAAAAGAGTAATGAAATTTTATTTAGCTGAGGGATTCAGGGGTATTGTGCAAGATTCTTCACTCTGCATTTTATGATTTTACCTCTCAAGAAGTTTCTTAAAGATAAATCAAAGACAAAAATATTTTTTCATAAATATGCATTTCCTTTTTACAGAGTTAGCATGAAACACTGAGTTTTTCTATCTCCCATGATTGAAGTATGAGTAATTGCACATATAATTGGACTGCCAGATATAATTTCTCTGATTAGGAATGTAGAGATTTCAGTTTGGTTTTCTAGCTTGAAACTGATCTAACATCATAGATTTGAAGGTTAATATGATCTATTGAGATAGATTTCCATTGGTTTCTTTGTGTAAAATAAAGTTGGGCAATTCACAAATACTTAATTCTATTAAACATTAATTCCATTAAAATGTTGTCCTAGTTCTGCAGTGATAAATGTTACAGTAATGAGCTCGATTCCTGCCTGGGATACACTGCTTTTTATGAGTCGCATCTTGGAGGGATGATCATTCAGTTAGGAAATTTTGTCTGGATGTGGACTACGAACACATGAATTGCATATAGGAAACTGAAGGCAGTCTATTAAGTATTAAACTACCAGGGTGTCTGACTACACATTGAAGTTGTCAGCAAGCAATGGAAACCTAAGAAAAGTCAGTAATAAAATCAATGCTTACCATCTCCTGTACCTGAACCTATCTTTAGTAACTGTTTCCATAACTCTCTTTCTCTACTTATAATGCAGACTTGATGACTTTTAGGCTTTTTGCTCAAATTAATTATTTCAATCATTCCCAGATGGTTTGTTTAGCCCCTGTGTCAGGATTCACAGCACAGGGAAACAGGATGTTTGTTACAGCACTTGCATCACCCCAGATCTCTGCAGGAACAATGAGAGAGCCACACAGGCTTTGTAAAAAGATAATCTAGAAATAAGGTGCAACATGAGTCTTAGAAATTTATCTTTACTATCTTTAGGTCCACAGACTGAGAAGGAAAATAATATTAGCAAAAACTCCCTTCATTAATTCTGCTTTCTTATGGAGAAAACACAAGGTAAAAGAGTGGAGGAAAGACCTCTGAAATTTTTAAACTTAATTAGCAAATGAAAAATCACAGCCCTGTCACAATGAACACCAGTACAGTTCAGACCTACTTGAAGGGTTGAGAGAGATATTACTGAAATTAGAAACACAGGTTTTGTTGAATTGAGGTACAATAACACACAAGTTTTTCTAGAACACATATATTCTACTAAATACAAACATATAAACTCTGAAAATGATACTTACAAGATATGTTTTAATTAACCTAATACGCTTCCAATCTATCAACTAAATGGTTCAGACATCTTTAGTATGCTAAATGTAAATAAGTGAGGCAGGATTCATAAATTCAACATATTGCTTTGTTGTCTGTGAACTTGTACTGATTTTCCAATTGGAGCAATTATAGCATTGTCATCTCTTTAATAAATCTTTTTATTCATTTTTGATGCACATAAATACAAAAATCATAAATATGAACAAACTGCACAGAAAGAGAATAATGCTGAAGAAAATGGAAATTATATTTGTTTATAATACCAACAATAATAAGCATTTCTAGAGCACTTTCCATTCAGTTGTTTCCTAACATCCTAAAAGGATTAACTATTTTCAAGGCCACTGTGAGAAAAGGAAGCTTTAGCATCTCCATTTAAGCTGGCTTATGTTTTTAAAGTGCCTGCTAATTTGGGATACCTGTTTGGAGAAAGGGTTGACTAAAAGAGGAATGGACCACCAATATGAAATTCTGAACAATCAAAATTATTTTATTTTTTTTTTCCTTGGTGGGGTCATTAATTTCCTTAAGGATTTTCTGTGTCTTTGGGAGGAAAGGAGCACTTCAGCTAAAGTGTATGTCAGGAAAACAATATAGTCCAGCACTACTGATTTTCAGCCCCATTTTCCATCCACCAAATCATCCTGTCCTTCTGTTCTTGTTAGGGTTTGAATATCACTGTTCAGTAACAGTAGATCCAGTTCTGCTGTTCCACCTTCTAGCATGACACTTACCCCTTGAGGACATCCACTCTTTGCAGTCTCAGTCAGTCTGTGCTGTTTGTAGTGGAGCTCCTTGCTCAAGGAAGCTCTTTCTGCAATAACTTTTGAGACAGCCTCATTCTGCCACCACAAATGAGACATACTGTCCTCCCCCTGTCTTTTCAGATTCCACAGAAATTTGTCAGGTCTTCTGTATTTTAGGTTTTAATACTACATTAAAGAGAATATGTATAATAAAATCATAATATTCTTTATATGTTTTGCAAGGGACATATAGAGAATCTGATTAAACTTCCTCTTTTTTTGTCTATAGAATACTGAAATTAACCTAATAGACACATTAACAGAAAGACAAAATTTATTGTAAGGACAAAACATAAAAAAGAAAAGGAAAATAAGAGAGCTGAATTTTTGTTTTGTATGTAGTACATAAAAGACATGACAGAAAATTGATCCAGCAGTTATTTCAAGACTTCTTAACCCAAATCCATATTATGATGTTGGGAAAATGTCCTGATTTCAAGAAATTAAGTGAGTCTTAATCATTTCAATTCATCAGTCTCTTACGATTTGCTTATGTGATTTTACTAAGTAGTTTGATACATTGTTTAAGATTATTCTTTTAAATAAGTAATATTTGCATTAATTTCTCTCCACCTCTGCAGGGTTAGTAAAATATTACAACAGTTTCCTCAGAGAAAGTGCTTAACTTTTAGCTCCTTTTCTGCTAAATCTGAAAACCTACGTGCCTTTCTAGCAGGACTGACACATTTATTCATTGTAGATTGAACAAAGGGGTGTAAAATTACAGAGAAAAATTTGAAGAGATTGGTAATGCTAGAGAGAATGCTAAAATCTCCAGAAAGAGGACCTGCAGTAAGAATCCTTTGTACAGACTGTTTCACAACAGTTTGCCAGGATCATGACATTTTTAGGGAAAATTTTAAGATCCTTTGGTAATTTTGAGATTTTGTGTATCTTCTGCAATGGCCAGGGACACCTGCAGGAAGCTAGTACATGGTATGCAAATAAAAGTTCTGGTGTCCTCCTTCATCTGCTTTCCTTTACTTGGCTAAACCACAGTACCTAATATTGCTTAAAAGTAATAACCTTTCAGAAAACTCAATTTGGCAGAATGATAAGGGATCACACAAAATGTAAATATCACAGTAGAGACCCTTTCAATCCCCACACCTACATGCCCATGCATAAAAAATGTCTTGTTGTTAACTGATGATGGCTTCTAAATATGACAATTCATGAATTTCTAGCTCGTTTCCTTCTCTTTCAAAGGAGATCTGATTATCAGCTATGAATTTTACCTAAATAAATATTGTGTGGAGCAGATTTTACTCCTTTAATTACAAACAAGAGTTAGTTAACATTGTACCAGCCTTCCCCTGTATTGCATGCTGACTCCACACGGCCCTTACAAGAAAGGGAGTGGCTACAAAATAGGACTGTAACAAGCCCGGGAGGAGACCTGTTGTCAGTGCGTAGCCTAGGTGAGTCTGTGGAGTATTTCTGGCAGGTCTTTTAGCCTGTAGAGTCCTGGGTTTAAGCATTCTTGTTGAGAAATCCTGATTGCAAGTCTCTGTTTTCAGAAGGTGAGCTGCTGGTTCATGATTTGGGTAGAAGTGGGCTCTGAACTGCTTTGCCTTCAGGCCCTCTGACTGCAGCGGTGGCAGGTCTGGCTTCAGTTCTGAAAAGAGAGAAGGTTTTTTTGCCAAATTTTCTAACCCAAGTACCTGCATTGTTACATGCTTAGCACTGACATGCAAATACTGACGCTCATACATATGTATGAATATGTCAGTGTCGGTCTTCAGCCGTGGATAGCTGTATGCTTGACTGGCATGTGTGTTGCTGATTACTTGATTCTTGGATTCCACTGATTTTTTGAGACAGCTGAAACCCCAATTTTTTTGCATTTTGTTTATTTAGTGAAATATCAAAAAAAGAAGAGAAGGCGAAGGTTGATTTAAGTTTAGAGTTTTGTTTTTCAAAGGTTTTTTTTTTCCCTTTGGCTTTAGTGTTTTCTCTTAAGCTGTGTTTCAGCTTGCAGCAAGTGGTTGGCCACCCCTACCCTTCTGGTTCCTTGCTTTCTTTTACACTCTTCCAGAACATGTTTCATGCCTTCCCTCTTTCTTGTTTAGACTAAATTAGCCAATGAACAACCTGACCCAGCTGCTTAGCTGTTCCCTGATCTGCATTTTACTTCTTAATGAGCTCAGAGTGACAAGCTATTTAGGCTGCTCGTTCCAGCATCAGCTCTGACTCCATCTGTAACTTTAGTGCCACTTCTTTGTCAGCAATGCCAATTACAAATGTGTGCCTTTCTAATTTACAGCACTCTAGTTATAACGCCCACGCTGTGCTCCTTGTGTTCTCTCTTTTCTTCTACTGTTTGTAGTCACCTGAGCAGACCTTCAGATTGTCAGAGCAAGGGTCTGCTACATGGCTGGCATTGATCAGCTATCTATAGCACCGTACACAATTTGGCACTGCACAGATCATTTGCTCCCTTTCATCTGCCCTGAATTTGGAAAGCTCTGTTGGTTCACACGGGGTTCCACGAACCTGTCTGTGCATTGATCCTTCTGTGAACTGGCAGTCCTGGAGCAAATGTGTTCCCTCGCATATGATACCGCAATATGGGAAAAAGAATTACTTACTATGCATCTGTAGAGCTATATTATATTTTTCTTGGCCTCCCCTCTGTTCATCTGCAAAAAAATCTTAAATATGTTCCACTTTTGCCCATGAGCAATAACTAGGACTT
Organism: Calypte anna; assembly: GCF_003957555.1. Classification (NCBI taxonomy): domain Eukaryota; kingdom Metazoa; phylum Chordata; class Aves; order Apodiformes; family Trochilidae; genus Calypte; species Calypte anna. Next base: position 136,220,937 of record NC_044244.1, read on the forward strand.
GATCCATTTCTTTGTGAGTTTTGTTAAAAATGCAGAACATCCTGAAGTATCTGCTCAGGCAAGTACAATAGCAGTAAGCAGTCTCCATTTCCACTGAATTATGATTTGGGCTACTGAGCAGCTGAAAATGGATCTGTTGTTTTCAGCTGCTGTTACTACTGGGTGTGCATCCTTTTTTGACCAGCTGGTCTTCTCGGGAGTAACAAGCTTAAGCAGAAAGATGTTTAAGGGGATATGAAAGGAAGCAAACTGTTTGGCTCATTAGATTCTCAGAGATATTTCTTCAGACTTAGTGGCCAGTATATTTTAGATTAATTGAAAGAAATAACTATTACCCATTGTTCAGAATCTTCTTTTCGTTCTTCTTTTTATCATGATTCTATTGCTTTTCCAATTGGTCAGATGTGGATACCCCATATTTTTCTCTAGCCATGCCTGATAATATAAGAGCAGTTGTAGACTGTGGTTTCATCTGATAACTCTCTGTGAGTGTGTTTTCTTCTACTATTTTTTTTCTCCCTCATTTTGACTATTTCTTAGAAAATGTGGAATGCCCTCAATTTTAGAAACTGAGTCTTGAGGTAAAATTTTTTCTCACAGGGTAAAATTGTTAAAAATATGTGTGTTGCACTGATATATGTAATAGAATCTGGACACACAAAGTCCAGAAAGCTTAGACTTTGAGCCTGTAAAACTATCAATGTAAACTGATGAGTTTAAATAGCCTTATTTGAAAAGGCTGTGCATGGAATTTTTTTTGACCATTTATGATCTGTTTCTAAAAAACTCTTCTTTTATTAGAAGAGTTATTCAGTTTTGCAGGAGAACAAAAAAATGATGGACAAACTGCTCAGCATTTAAAGCTTCACCAACAGCTGATAACTAAATTATGCAATTTGCTTAGATTATTAAAAATGCTCTCAAATTTCAAAAAGTTATCAGGAAATCTACTCCAGAGGGTCCTACAAAGGGAACGGATCTTTGGGAAAATTCCCAAAGGCTGACATACACAACTAGCATAGTGGAGAACTGAGTACTATGTTTCATTTTTTATATTTAATAAGTATAGAAGTGTAAGTAATGTTGATAGTCAAACCTGTGACCTTCAATTTTTAGTACTTCAGCACTGAGTTTGTTCATCTCTTTGTTGAAGATTCCTCACTGAAAGCCCAGAAAGGCTGTGAAAATTAGGGTCATAATTATAAAATAATTCTACTAGAATTGGCATTTTTGTTTCACAAAATTAGGCCTGCTTTTCTTCTCTGGTTTTGAGTAGCTCCAATTCTCCTGAAAGGGAAGAACTGCATATGTTTTAGTCTACTTTCCTTATGAGAGATTGTGTTGATGTCTGCAAGTGTTGCAGTTAAGTAACTTCATTTAATTTATTGAGGAATTCTACTCTTATGTAAGGAGCAGATCCTCTCTTTAACTTTATGTTTTTTAAACTAAACAGAGTTTAATTATTTTAGACAAATTATTTTAGCTTCAACAAGGAGATGTGATTCTGATCAAAGTCTTCTTTCTACTGTTGACCTCTTCCCCTGTCTCTCCACCCCCTTTTAGGGAACACGCTTTGGGCAGTGCCAGAGGGACAGGTAAAGAGGTGTAGAGTTCATGATGTGTCCTGGTTGTTTTTCAGCTGGTACAACAGCTACAGTCTTGAGACTGCTCAAAATTGTACCAAGGCTGAACTGTCCCTAGATGACCCCATGAGCTTGGACTGCCCTTATCACCACCTACTATTCCTGCACTGAGAACACATTAGGCAAGGAAAGAAAATCTAGCAAGTGAACAAATCTAGAGAGTTATGAAGGTGTCGTTTTTAAGTAGTCACTTTTAAGATGTATAGAATTGAGGTTTCCTCATTAATTTTCATTGGTATTACATCAGCTGAAGAATTGCTCTGTCAAGATGGGTCATTCTTTCCTAGTCTTTTTTTTCTTGTGGGCTAAAATTAATAAATTAATACATTTTAAGCCTGGAAATATGCATGAAAATATTTTAGTTTAACTTCCTGTATTACATAGGTCATTGAATTTCATTCTGTAATTTCTGCATTGAACCCCATAACTTGTAGCTGGGCTACAATGTACATTTTAAAAAGCTATTCGATATTGATTTAAGGACTCCCACTGAAAGAGAATCTACCATGGCCCTCAGTAATTTGTTCCAGTGATTAATTATCCTCAGTGTAATATTGTGCATCTTATTTTCAATTTCTCTCTTTTACTCCAGCAGTTTCAATGGGATAGATTTTTTTTTTATAGTGTTCTGTGGAGAACTGCTCAGCACCAATCTACCTGAGGCAAATATATGGTTACTCCCTTCCAGAGGTAGTGACACATCAGTAACCTTTTGAAGTTCACTGAGCACCACAGACATACCTTTAAATAACAGGGGCATTGTCATGACACAAAACCAGATTCTCACTTCCCAGTGATTGCCAGAAAAACATTTTTTTGTACACGAGATGTGGAGGGTGAGCTGTTGCATGCATCAGAGGGGCCAAGACTGCAGGCACATTTACTCCTTGTCCTGTACTTAGAAGGAGGAGGCAGAAGTAAAGTTTTTCTGCTGAGTGCATACCCAAACCCACTGTGTTTAGAGTGGTCAGTTTGCAGAATACAGAATTTTTCAGTCTGGGATTTTTCATACATTTCCAGAATTAGTATGGTGATGGAGGTGGCTGGAGGATATCAGCCTCTCCCCTTAATTATAAAATAAGCAATTGCTAAAAGGAAATCAAAACCTTTGCTTATCTGCAGGCTAACTGCATCTGTAAGAATGGCCAGTGGTTAAGAATTGGTTGCATTGCTTTCAGTGCAGGCTAAAATCTCCTGTTCACGAATTAAAAAGTTCCATTGGTGTACATTTTCCTCTTTCCTTCTTCATCTCCAAATGTGCTTTAGTCCTAACCTAGAGGGACCACCTGTGAGCGAGAGGGTAGTTTAGTCTCCATGCTTATTCACTCCTTGGTCTCTCTGCTGAGACTGTCAAGCCAAGAATGCCAATTAGTTCAGCATTAACAAGCCTCTTTATGTGTTCTATTGGGCCTAAGAATTGACAGCTTCAGTTCTGAATTTCCTTGGTTATGTGGATTTATGTTAAATTCTTGTTTCTCAGAAAAATGCTCTCAAGCCACTAGCCGGGCTGTAACTAATTGTTTTGAATTAGAAGTGGGAGCGAATCAAAATCTGGTCAGGTTACCCCTGGACTGGGATACACTTACTGAATCTAATCTGTATAGCTCATACTTAACTGTGCTTAAAATGCTCCTCTGAAATAAATCATTTCGTCTAAAGCTGTGGGAGATCTTACTTTTATATTAGTTGCCATGTATGGGTCCAGTACAGAACTAAAGTGGGATTTGAAGGAAACTCTATTCAGGGACACATTTTGAAAAGGGAAAGAGTTTTAAATCCATGTTCTATATATATTTCTTTGAACATTTTGGTCGATATTAGACCACACTTGTAAAAGTATTGCAAGTGCTGACTGCAGAGGGACATTGTGATTTCTTCCATGTTACTGTACACACTCAGGAAGGCATTTGAGTAAACACCAGAAAAAAACATGTTACCTCACTTTGTAGTTCTCCTTCTCATGTCTTCTTAAAAAGCTTTGTCATGAGGACTACAAGGAAAAAAGCTGACAATGATGAGGCTTCTGTTTTGCTGAGATCATAACCTATCTCAGTACCCTGTATTTTCTCATTGCTCCCCTGAGCCAACCCCTCCCATGTTAGCTCTTTTACTAGATATGGCAGGACTGATTTTTCTTGCCTGTTTGCACAGGGTCTGACTCCCCCGGAGTCCTCATTTACAGTGTAGAGTCCCATGCTTCACAGTAACACCAATACACAATAATCTATAAGCGCCTGCAAAGAAAGCAAAATCAAAGATACCTTTTCTGACTCTCCTTTTTCATGGGCTGCATGGTAATAGTCAGCATGCCTGAAAAATGTCTCCAAGCATGTTTTTTATAGCCCGGTTGTGTTAGTCAGCTTCCTTTAATAAATCAGATACAAGTTGTGACATGTTGTTAATTCGATCACTAATAACCTGCTCAAATTGCAAATCTATGTCAGCAGGTTGGTGTTGATTAAGTTGTAGTCACTCCTAACATATTGTTTTAAATGACTGATAAATTTTATTTGCTGTGGTGATAGACTGCCTGCCTCTAGACAGACTGCCTCTGTTGTGTTTTGTTGTGCTTTGTTGGTTTTTTAAATTATTATTTCTTTTTCTCCCCTTCCAATCTTAGAAAAATGACACAAATGGCCCTGAGGTGGTCCTCTATAGACCTTTCCCTTCCTCTGTTTGCTGCAAAGAGAGCTGGTAGCCACTAGAGGGGAGGAGACTGCCGGCTTTCCTGAGCGCTTCACGCTACAGCTTGAAGGTGCAGAAGCTGTCACAAGACTGGTTGACCAACGAAATGGTTTAAAATGTGTTATGAAGGTTAGTAAAAAATAAAAATGAAAACAAATGCTTTTCCCCCCTGCTCCCACTCCCCTTAATTCATTTGAAATATTAATTTCTCAGCACATTGGCTCTCTTTGGAGTGTTACTGACTCAGGTGACAACTTGGGGGGGTGGGGGGGGGGGGAGTAGGAAACCTACAGTAATAAACATTTAAAATGTTAAGGCTGAAGGTAATGTGTTGAATATTTCAAAACAAATGCAGTGTTTTGTTTTGTTTTATTTTGTTTTGTTTTTTGGGGGGGTCATTTGTTTGTTTGGTTTTGGTGTTGTTGTTTTTTTAAGCATGGATGCTGCCAAATTAGGATGTGGTCTAGGAATAGTAGACATTATTTTTCTTATGTGAAATGAGAAGTTTGGGGTTTATGTGTTCGAAGTTTCAAACCATTCTGTCCATTTCCCTCTCTCTTCCCCCTCCTCCCCCCTCCACTATTTATACTGAAGAAATCACTAGTAGAAAAACTTAAACATCATTCTTACAAACTTTTTGAAACATGTAGGCTGTGTTATACATAACCAAATCTAAGCCATAATAGTAGAAATACTTAGTTTGTCATCTGTGGATGGATAAATATATATTTCTGTCTTTATATATATATGTATATGGTCTGACCTTTTTATTTTATTTTTTAAAACAGAGTAAAATTCTTGGTATTGTTAAAGAGCTATAATGTAGAACTATAGCTTGTTACACTTACTCTCCTGAGTGTAATTGCACTAAGATCATTCAGTTTCCATTTGGAAAGCCAGTGGCAATTACTGGAATACAATGTATCATGCATTTGCTCACTGGATATAAAACGTATATACTAATTCGCAATAAAATGTAACAGCTGTCAGTGCATTTTCTGCTCTGTTACTTCAATAAATTGGAACTCTGACTAGAAAATGGGAATATTGCATTTTTACACACTCCGTAATGTGTTTGCTTTTTGCAAATACAATTTATTTTTTTCATGACAAAAATTGTGGTTTGTTATTACTGCTAGTGGATAAATATTCTTATATCAGAATGAATTACACATGGTATCTGTAAAGAAGTAGTAATATTTTCTGCTTTTTATTGTAGCCTGTCTCCAGTAAACAAAATGCACTTAACCTACTTCTGTCACATACTGGGGTGTTGGGGGTTTTTTTAGCATTGAAATGGTTGGGGGATGGGGTGAGCTTATTTACCCTACCTTTGCAGATATTTGGATAACCATTTAATATTTCGTAGGAGACTGTTATTTCCCTCCTGGATTTCTTTTCCTTTTTATAAAGCTGTGTACAGATAAATAGTTCTGGGAGACAGTTATTAACCATGATGTCTCACATTATGAACTAGTGCATCTGAGTTTTATTTAAGATAAAATGCCTGCACATTTGTGTAATTTTGTTACTTGAGGTCAGACTTTTCACAGATAATTAGCCTTTTACACACTGTGAAATCAACCTGCATTGGTTATTTGGCTAGACTCTTTGCTTCTGTTCTTTATTTCCCAGAAGGTTAACGTGCTGAAAATCTAGCTGCAAGCACATAGTACTGTCTCTTTGTGTTGCTAATTATCCCGTTGCATAATTATTAATATCAGGAGCAGGAAGAGGAAACAAGCACACCAAATAGTCGTGAATGCTAGTGTTCTGGCAGGAAGCTAGTCCTGCATTAATAAAATGTGCCTGTGCCAATATCACAGAAGATAGGAGCATTCCTTGTTAAGGATCATTTATTAACTGAGATCATCTTTTAGTTCGCCTTGGGGTAATGACTAATGTCAATGGCAAATTTCACAGTTGTCTAGAGAAATGAATTAAATTTGTAATAAAAAGCCCTTCGGCTTGTTGTACATGTTCATTTATTGGAGTAGTTGAACTAGGAGAACTGTAAGGCAACCAAGAACATCGGCTTAATTTTCCTTACATATAATAGTGACCTTTAGCTTCATATTGAAAAAGTTACCTATTATAGACTGGTAAATTAAATGAGAAGTTCCTCTAATGCAAAATAAACTAAGTGACTGAGCTAAGTTAAACGGCCCTTGAGCTTATGAGTTTTTTGGCAGAAACAAATTCTTTTTTTTTTCTACATCTGTTCTGCACAAGCCTTCTGGAGGTGGTTTAGTATCTAATCACAGATAAAACAATACAAAGTGAGATGCTGAGCAGTACTTAGTAGCCCTTCCTGAAGGATACCAGGGTGATTGAGAACTTGGGATAGTACAGTAATATTTTGCTTCTGAAAAGGGAGGTTCTGTTTAAAAACTTTCTGCTGTTTGCTCTATATCTTCTTTTCTGTAAACTCAAAGAAACCTGAATCAATTTATAAAAAGGGTGGGTGGGTTTTTATTGGGAGTAGCTTGAAGGGGGGAGGATTGGTGGTGGATTTTTTTCTGTTAGGTATGGGGGTTTTTTGTTTGGTTTGGTTTTTTGGTTTTGGTTTTGGTTTTTTTTTTTATTTACATGTAAAGTAAGAACCAGAAGCAAGTCTGAAAATATTGTCATTGCAGAGAATAACTATGAAAATGACAGGAAAATATCGAATAAGGGGGGGGTGTAAAGCACCGTAGTGAAGATGGAATAAGAATTAAAACCACCCTCTGCTCCTAGGTCAAAGGACAAGAGAGTTTCTGATTTCAGGGTATATATTTTAGGTTTGGGTAAGAGAATAAGCCCTGTCCCACCAGCAATTTAATACAGACTGTATTTAATTGTTAATGTGATAGGTTTCTCAGTCTCAAAGATATACCAGGGCTTACTAAGCACACACAAAAAAAAAAAAAAAAAAAAAGAGCCAGGGAGAGGGGTGAAAATCCCAATGGACAGCAATAGAAAAACTTGCAGCTGTCTAAAGAAAATGGAGGTGGGAATACATTTACTTCACCAGCGACACCAACCTGGGCCCGGGATCAGGATGTGCTTCTATAGTGAGGCCCTAGATCATACAGAGATGCTTGGAAAATGGTCAAAATAAATGCGAAAGAGCAGTCTTACTCTGCATGTTTGTCAAAGTTCATGACAAAATTGCATGTTTCAAAATCATTTTTGTGTTATATATAAGTTGTTCATGTAATTCTGTGTGTATGTACTTTTATGTGAACTGGTGGTAAAATCCTTTGTATAATTCCATCAACTTCAATGCAACAGATATCTAATTTATTTACTCTGAAGGATCCTGATGTCTCTAAAGTTTTCCAGTTGTGACATCCTGTGTCTGCACTATGCAATAACAAAAAGTAACTTTTGAAAGTTTGGTAAGAAGCTGTGTGTTTTAATAGATACTTTCCTCATAAAATACATTTTAAAATAGTTTGTCAGGTGAATAAAAGGATGTTCTTACTGGACCTGATGAGACTGAGCACTGAATTTTGTCTAACTAGTGGAATTACGAAAATGCAAATGCCAATACAAATTTTTAGCAGCTTCCAGGACAAACCATAGGTTGTTAACAGAGATATGGTCATAGGAAGTTTTTAAAGAATTATGGCAACTCTTGTCTACAGTATTGCTTTGTGACCCAACTCAGGAGTGAATTATTTTAAATGTAAAATTAAGCTGTGGAGAAGAGGATACAGTCAAATGTAATATCCAGAGATTGTAATATATCCACAGGGAGTCAGTGTTGCCGGGGGTCTTTTTTGCACCAGTCAGCTAATGGACCCAAACTAGGGAGGCAGAAAATAGGGAGTTAAATGCAGAGGTACAAAGCTGCTAATAGTTACTGTTTATTTTTTCTGACAGAGAAGGTCAACTTTAATTTTGTATCTGTCACATGTCTGAATTCTAATGTATCATCTTAGCAGCTTTTAAGAATATTCCAGAGATGTTTACAAGAAGATAATGCAGAAATGAAGCATGGTGGCGTTCAGAGGTGGGGGAGGGAATTGATAGGTTTACACTGCCCTTCGGTGTAAATCATTGGTAAGTTGAGTGGGACAACTCTCTCTCTAAAGTCTGTATTAATGTTCATTGTGCAGAGGAAATGATAAGTAGATGAAGATAAACTATAATCTACATGGCTCTGAGTAAAATCTAAAGTTTATCATTTACTTTATTTTTAAATCAAGAAAATTATTTTAGAACATCTGTTTCTTAAGCTGCAAAAGTGGGTTTCATTTAGCTGCCTGGAGTGAAATTACATTTTCTCTAGCAACAGTGTACAGTAGCAAGAGACTTTAATTTCCAAAAGGCTCTTCTAAAATCCAGCCATTGAAAGTTGTGAATAGAGTAAGCAAGCCCTGTGTTTTTAAAATAAATATTCCAATGCCTGTTCAGAATGCGGACATAGTATGTATAAAAAAGTGGGTTATACATTCAGTTTTCCGTCTGTTGACTTAATTTTTTTTTTTATGGGAAAGGAAAAAAAAGGTATAAACAAAGCTATAACTTGATCTAAGTATGAAAAAAAAAAATCACTAATGTTGGAGGTCATAAAGACAGTGACTGTATAAAAGTATGCTTGCAAATTCAAATATGCAGTTCTCTGAAGAGAATTAAGATTTGTCTTTATCTTTAGGTAAAAGGAGAATAACTTGCACACAATTTTCTTCTACAACATTTTTCTGTGAGGTGTGACTGATAATATCAAATATCTGTCCTTGAAGCCAGAAAGACAAAAGCAAATTATTGTTATGCAATGAAAGAAATTTATTGAACATATATTTTCTTAAAATTTAAATGCTAATATCAGAATTTACAAAATTAATACCTTGAGTACATGCAGTACTTGTCAAGCTGTTCTGGAAACTCTGGTGGGAAGAATGTCTGAAATACAGGCTATCCTGACGAAAGTTAACCAGATGAGGATTTAAGCAGCTGAAGTGCTGGCTTGCTCTTGGGCTTTTTGTATTGTTTTATTTTTTGTAAATCTGATACTCAACTTTAGGAAAACTTCTTTAGTCTCTACTCTAAAAGCTTTCAGTTTACTTAAGACAAATTTGATATTTTCTGGCAAGAGATATTTCCCTTTCCCTTTCCAACTGTGTTGGAGTTTTGGGGTTTTTGTCTGGGTTTTTTGTTTGTTTGTTTGTTTTGTTTTGTTTTAATAATTTCCCAACCCCCCCCACCCTCCCCAGCCCCCTGTAGTATTTACTTTTCACAGCCTTAGCTGACCAAGAAGTAAAGCAACATGGGAGGAATATAGCAGATATGGGTGGGGTTCTCTGAAAATGATTCATTTTCTCTCTGTGCATTTCTGTACTGTGGAACAGACTTTATGCTTATTCACAGAGAGGGAGTTTAGAAATGTTTTTAGAAAATGCAGATGTGCAAAGCATTCTTAATAAGGATGGGAAAAGAGTTTGCACTCCCCTTTTAACCACTCTCTCACCTCAGCCCTTTTCAGCATGTAACCTTATTCTCTGTGGGATTACTTGGATGAAAACCAATTAGAGAACTGCTCACACAATATAAATGCATACAGATTAGTACAGATTGAACAGTACCAATGCCAACTAATCATACAGTATATAAAGTCCTAAACAATATAGATATTAAGGAATGATGGGGAAATGGACTCATATTGTTATAAAACTGAGCACAAAATGGAAGCAGCATAAAACTGTTTATTTAAATAATAAATAAAGTATAGGTTTTCTCTTCCCCCTCCTCCTTTTTTTTTCCCCTTTGTGGCAATCTGCCCACAGAGAAACTAAGTATACCAAAGAGAAGTCAGCCTACATGTTTTCCTGGGTATTTCCCATGCCTTCGTGGTAACATGACTTCATTGTTGTTGTTTTTTGTCCTTTAACTGCCCGTCCCCTTGATAACCTCGAATGCAGAGCTTATCCTCCAGCTGGGAGGAGAATGAGAAAATGGTCTCCTCTGAGAAGGATGCTGATGCCACTACTAAGGTGCCTGGGAGGGAAAACCAGAGGCTGTGAATATAACTGAGTTATTTTAATACTTGGCCCCAAAGGACTGTGCGACCTGAAGGGTTTGTTTTGCCGAGTGAAGGCTGCGTCCGACTGCAGAAGCACGAGATCAGCCATTGTTTCCTTTTGCACTGGTGTTGTCAATTCCTTACATTCCAGGGAGGATATTTGGAGGAAAATATAGTACTTTTTTTTTTATTCCTCACAGTTGATGCCCAGCAAAGAAATGGAATTATGAGAATATGCAAGTCTCCTTCAGGTTGCATACTACAATGTCTACTCTGATGTGCCTTTAACTTTGGTGTTTCTTTGTCTTTTTTCCTGCTTTTTCTGTTATTACTAATAAAAAATGTTTTCATTATTAAAATTAATACTATATTTTCTGATGAGGGAGATTTCCTACCTCCCTCTTTTGATGTTTATCCGTTATATGTTGTCATGGTGGATCCTTCTGACTTTTTAAAGTAATATCACAGACTTTTTTCAGTCTGTTCTTAATTAAAGCCATGTGAGGTACCCATTATTTACTTTAATATTGAAAGGACTTTTTAATCCTTGAAAAACATTTTGGAAACAATCTTGGAATAAAGTGCTAGAATTTTGAGTGGCCTGCTTCATATTCTCTTCTGGGCATTTGTCTGACTGATCTCTTAGATGCTGAACTAAATTGTCCACTTTTTATTATAGCAAAAGTGAGAGTGTAAGAAGTCTCTCAAGATATAGCTACAAGCCAAAAATGAAAGATAAAAACACACATAAAAGAATGGAGTCATATTTGGAATGGTTAAAAAAACCCTTCAAGACAACTAAAGAAAATGGAATACTTTGCAGGAGAGATTAGTGTATACATAGGTCTTCTCCAGAACAGATGTCACTTTTAGACCAGCAGTGATTATACTCTGAATTTAGTCTGAAAGTGTTTACTATAGCATTCAGGAAAAAAGCTAATTACTGTAGTGACTCCCTGTACTATACAGTGTCTATTTGTCTCCAGCTTCAAAGAGGAGAAAAGAAATCTCTGCTACCATGGTTATTACATAATTTTAGCTGGATTTCTGTGCTCCAGTTTTAATGGAGATGTGCAGGATCTCAAATGCCTGCATTCATTAAGCTCTCACTATTCAGTTTTGTAGCTGAAGCCCACAACCAAGTCCTGGCATGTGTGTTCAGGTACTAATTATGTCTGAACAGGAGTCTTCGATAGGCCCTTGTGCACATAACACCATCATTGGATGATGTCTTGATGCCATCATTTCCTTAGCTGTAGTCTAGTAACAATTCCCCTACCATGAGAAAAAGTAATTTCAGAAGTGATGGAGAGAGAGAGCAACAGCTAGTGGAGAGGCTGGTACCTCAGCAGTGTGACTTGTTAGTGTCATGGAGCAGGAGAGGGCAGCAGGGACCCACTCTCTAGTTTGAGTTCATGTACTGAAGTCCTCCTACAGGCTTTGGGGACTTAAATGATTGCTTCTCTGGTGGAACTTTTCATTCCTGACCTCAAATGAAAATACATTTTAGCAAATATGAGGGACTATGATGGGGCTCCTTGAGATGGGATCAATGGGGTTATTCATGCCAAGTTTCGGTGAATTTGAAGGAGTATTGACCTTTTCCATGAGAAACTCAGACCCGCTCATTTGGACTTTATAAAAGAGTAACTTCTTATCATTAATATACAGAATTTTTCAAATTTTCTAGAATGAGATTTATTTTTTCTCAAATGTGTTTAATTGTCCTTGCCTCATTAATGCCCAGCTCATTTTGGTCCAGCTGTAGGAAGGAACCAGCTGCCCTTTTACATTGCTGTGGAGTGCTAAATCCCAGCCATTCTCAAAAGGCAAAAGCGTGGCTATTCTGTTCATCTGAATGTTTAAGCCATACGAGGAGATGTTATTACTTACTATAATAACTAACACTGCAGATGGGAAGTTTTCATTTAGAGCACTTTGCCATATCACCTATCGTAGCAAGTTAAATTAAGCATAATTTGAAAGCCATTATTCCCATCTAACAAACAGGACTATGTGATGCAGATGGTCACTGAAGATTTATTTTATTTTCCTATCTGTCACAGATTCATCAAGGACCAGTCAGGAAATCGAGGCATCACAATGCTGAAGGGTTTAAAATAGGGAAAAACCTACTAGGTCATCAGCTCCTCCCTTCTGCTAAGAGAGATTTCTTAGTGACAGCATAGTCTAAAGTGCTTTGCCCAGTACTATTTTTAAAGACATTTGCTCTTGGTCAGAAATTCTGGCAGGAGAAAAAATGCTTTGCAGAAAAAAAAATATACATATATGTATAAAATCAGTGGACAAAGACCACCAATGTAGCAAATTTTACAGGGGTGAGAAGGCTTTCTGTGAGTTCTCTGCAGGTTTAGAAAGCACTTGTGCAGAACCAGTGAAGAAAGTCTGGGCAAGCTGAGGGAAGATGCCCACAGTTTTTGAACATAAACCATAAATAATGGCTGAGGAGCATTGATTTTTTAATAACAGTTTTTATGTCGTTCTATAAAAATGTATTGGTAGAAAAAAAATGTAAAGGATGGAAGTTTGCATTTGAGCGGACAAAGGAGAAAATTGGCTGCCAAGGGTAATAGAAGTGCAGTGTAACACTATTTCTGTTTCAAGTACCGGAGGGTCTAAGAAAGCAGCATTCTGCTTACCGATTCACCTCAAAAAGTATGCTTCATCCTGAAAACCTGCCAGAACTAACAAGACATCATGGGTGAACTCATTTTCCCAAAGAAGCAAGCAAGGATCTTGCCACTGACTTTGCTGGGGTTAGGATTTCACACAGTAGTTGAAATTTCTGTTGTGCTTTGCGGAGCTGAGAGGTCGCTGGAACTTTAACTCATGAATATGCACACACAGGGCTGCACTGGGAAGCTAAATGAGGGCTTCAAAGAAATGGGAAAAAGTAAAAGTAAGGGATGATTTCTGCACCATCTCCTGACTTGGTCTCATTGATACTTGGCTGGTACTAATCCCAGACTTTTCTTAGAAGTTTACATTCCAGAGAACACTGACTTACTTGAAAGTCTGTATTTTCTCTTTTAATATCCTGTTCATCTTCTTCAGTGTGTAAGTAAGTGATTGATATGTTATTGTTGTGCTTAGACTTCAGGGGTATTTTTGAATGCCATCTTTGAGTGAGTGGTATCAGGGCATCATATGAATGGTGAGGGAAAGGAATGCCATAGCTGGAATTGGTCCTGTGACCAATAAATCTCTGTGCCATGCTCTTTCAGACTTCACTCTGTCGCTGATGCTCTCAGTTCCAGGTTTCCTCCTGGTCATATTTATTACAGTAAGCTGTGGAGGAGGGGAGAGAAAACTGCCCTCTAAATAGTAGACATCTTATCTAAGGAGATTGTGAAGATCAGGCTGAAGACCCTGAATGGATTAGTTGTCTAAGCTTCACTGGATATGATGCTGCATTTTATACTATTTCAAACATCTTTATGTGCCCTGGATACTTTTATAGCACTTAACGCAACAGTAATGTTCATTGAGATGACTCTCATCCCTAGTTTTAATAATTCAGATTTAATATGGAAGGAATTATAAATATGGCCTCCTAGTCAAATAGTGAAAATATTTTAGCCTGTGTTCATGGGAAAAAAAAAACCAACACAAAAACAACAAACAAACAAAACAAAGATTTTGCATAGGTTTTCCACCCTCCATACAAGAAAATCTGGATAAAGAAAAGAATAATATTAGAAATAGTAGAATTACAAATGGATAGTAAAATAGAAATAGTAGAAATAATGTGTTTCTGAGTATAAAGTGCTTTGGAGGGCAGCAACTCGGTATGATTTTGATTCATACTTTTCAAAAAGCTTTATATCGTTATTTTTCACTTACTATATTCCCCATCTCAAAAGATAAAAAATTATTGTCCATTTTTATATGTTTCTGGTACCCTGAGAAGAGTTAAATAGAGCATTTTCATATTAGAAAATCCAGAAGTGGAAAATATGTCTCAAAAGAGATAGTATTGTTTAACAATTGAGGATAATGAATTTTAAAAACAATAAATTCTCAGCCAAGGTTTGTCATTCATGCTAACTCTGCTTCCTTTATCAATTTTTCACTTACACGGTGGAAAAATTTTTTATCAGTTTTAGTCACCCACAAGCAATTCCCATCCAACAGTTCATGTGAACATAGCACCGATATGGTGAATCTATATGTAAAAAACCAGTTTTAATATATATCTTTCTTCCTTAATAATTTGTTCAATGGTATAAAGAAAGGGAGACCATGTTTTTCCCTTGTCCTGCTCAAGGAAACATGGCTATTAAACTTGAGGGATGGACACCAAGGAAGAGTTTGTCCCTAGAACATAGCTGATCACTTGCTCTCTACTGAGAATTTGGGTGGCTTCCTTCAGAGCAATTTCCACTATAGATATGAGCTAGGTACCTAACACAGCTCAGCAGCCTTCTGCCCTGAAGTCATTAGTAGGATTGTGGAAAGAATAAGAGCTGACTAGATCTTATTCTTACTGAAGTCTGCTGCTTGAACTTGTTATCTTCAGAATGACTGTACTGCAGAAGAAATGATATGGGTGAGCTAGGTTTGAGTCCAGAATGGAAATATGGCTAGTAGGATTCAGCTGGCCTTATCCAAGTCATTGCTCCCAAATGTCCAGTAATGGCCACCTCCTGATTCTGGTCCAGCTGGCAGCAGGCACATATAAAAGTCTCTGTGGAGATAAACAGCAATTAAATCACAGAGAGGGAGAAAGCAATTGTTGTTGAAGCAGCTAATTCCAGAAAATACCATGAAACAAAGTTTCTACTGCATGCATAAGAATTATTTCTTACAGAATTCACACTGCTTGTTGCACCACGGTAGAAAACACCGATAGCCTCAGCATGCTGGGGTGGGAAAAGAGCTGGGTATGATTTACACTGTTCAAGGCCACAGTGCCTGTGCTACTGTCATGGAAAGACATATGGTGCTTGCTTGAAGCAAGCCGAATACAAGCAGAGGTCAGTCTTGCACTGGTGAACAGTATCTTGTGTGTGGATATACAGTGCTACTGGAATTCAGCAGTGGCTAGCACTGCCTGGTTTTCTATCATGGACATCATAGAATTGGGGTTATGAGATAAAACTGAGCTCACCACTGGATCAGCTGGAGTGGTTAACTTGAAAAATGTATTTTTCTGCAGCAATGATAGTATAATTTTTGTCATAGAAGCCTCATGCCTTTGTTAAGGATTTGTTTCACCAAGATATGATTCTACTAGACACTGCATTCTTGTGGTATTTAAAGGAAATAGAGTGGGTTAATACCCAGGAAATTCCTGCTTAGAGAATGGAATTTACTATTTTGCGTATTTACATCGAAGAATTATTTCTTCTATAAAAATGTCTGTCAAGAAAAACACATCCTGGAGTGAAATGTTGTTTACTTATGTAGAGGATCCGTATAGGAATTTTGTTTTCAGCTACTTTGATTCAGCCAGCTTTTCTTTTGGTTAGCATTTGGATATTGTTAAAAATCAGAATTTATCTTTCTCTTTCTCATGCACTCTCCAAGTTTAACTCACATGCAGCCAGTAGATGGTAATTTTGTTTCCATCCTGATACAGTAAAAAATAGCCTCTTAGTATTAAGATGACTTTGCTTTTTCATAAAGATGTGGCATGCAGGTCAAAATCAATATGTATCCAAATCCTTTGTGGCAAGAAGAGATGGATAAAATGCTTTGAGACAAAATTTTAAAAACAAACACAGTAATTAGCTTTTATTTAGTCTTTTTTTTTTTTTTTTTTTTTTTTTAAGACAATGATTTTCATTTCATATGGAAATGTAGATTTCTTCAGAGTAATTTCATGTTCTTTTTGGTTTAAAGCAACTTTTTTCCTTTGATTACTGAAATATGCAGTTCTCCCTATTTAACATGTAATACCAAATCAACATACTTCCCCCTTCCTTTTTTCACTGATGACAGTCAGCAGAAATCGTGTTCCAAAGTGCCCTGAGAACAAGGGCATTGATCTCAAGTGAGACTCTTGTGCCACCTTCCCCTTGTCACTTTCAGCTGTAATTTGTTAAGATATCAGCTCTAAATTATTAAACACTTTATAAGTATAAATAATTCAGCAGTCAACAAATAAAGTGACAGCCCATTAATCAGTTTCTGTACATGTACATAGGTGGCATGCTGTGGTCTGTGTTGGGGTATGAATTCTGCTGAGGTCCGTGTGCTTTGCAGCTGAACTGCTGCTTCTCACTTGAGGGAAAGGTTTGCCTCTTTCTTCTTGGCTTGTCATTTTCTCACACTAGACCAAATAAACTCTTCTTAAATCCAAGGGCAGGATCTGCAGCCAAATTTGAGGCTTTTGTTGTATGGGACAACATTGACATGGGGTCTTTCCTTCTGGTCTGGGTTTAAATCTTCCAAAGGCCAGTCTTGATTTGGAACACCACAGATCAGGCAGTGTTTCTGTAAGTGGGCATACTGCAAATTGATATGATCCTCCTGGCAGCAGGACCACCTCTTTGCTATTTCAGACATCACCTGACAGAGAGCAGCAGTGTGTGTGAATCAGACTGAGATTCTTATATACTTCACATAAGGTCAGGAACCACCCACTCCTCAGGATTTCAGTAACGATCTTATCACACACAGACAGTATGTACCAATAAAAAGCTGTTGTTAGATTACTGTATACTCCAGATGCAAAGTATTACTAGGGTTTGTCAGTACAAAGAAGACCTAATTCATGTTTCTGAGAATAAACCAAGAAACCTTTGATGAGTAAAGCTGTACTTTCCCCCTTGAAAAGTTAAAAAAAAAAATTAAAAAATACCCTCGGACACTGTTATCCCAAGATTCGACAAATATTCTAGGTATAGGATTATGCATTGTGCTTACCCATGCTGATATTTTGATTAAAAAATAATCTCTGGAAAATGTATAAAGAAATGCTTTTGTGTTTTTAAATCACCATACGAAAAATGACAAACATAGATGTACACACATTACCTTTAAGCCTTTGTTTTTTGCACTTCAGGTGTTGCAAATTTGTATTTGCAATAAAAAGTTCCTTCAGGAAGAATGTCCACAATGATTGTTTAACAGCTTTCCTTTCTCCTCTTGCATAGAAAGCCTAGGAAATTCTTGTTGTAATGGAGAGACTACAAAGAGGCAACTGAAATGATCCTAAGTCAAGGATCAATCCATCACATATAGGAAAAGATTATGTATGTGTCAATCTCTCTTGCTTTTTGATGCAGAACAAATGGATGTTACCCTTGGTAAATGGTTTATATGAATGCCAGTGCAGCGTTTTAATAGAACAGGCCAAGGACAGGGAGACCTCAGACTTCAGCACAGTCAGGGTTTCTTGCTGGATAAAGCACTAGACTGGAACTTTCAAGACCTATGTTCTGCTCTCCCCAAGCTGTAAGATGACATTGAGCATGTCACTTCACCCCTCCACAGCACCCTTATAAAACTGTAATGATGATATTGACCTCTCTGTTACAGAATTGTGAGGTCTAGTTGTGCTGCAGAATAAGGTGGTGGTGTCACCCTGTGTGTAGTTGGAACTTGGATGAGACAATTTTTGGACCACATACATGCAAGTGAAGAGATTGTAAATTAAACTGGTGATTTAATTTGCATAAGTGCTTGAAAAGAGAAAAGTGAGCACCTGTGATGAAGTTGGTCTGAATAATATATAGCATGTAAGTGCAATGGCAGTAACAAGAAAATAATGTTGTTCAGAAGCTGAATATGAGAAATGACAAGCAACTGGCAAAGGAAAGCCTTCACTAAATGGAATGCGATTCCATGCTGAAACTGGGTAAGCTATGCAGATTTTGTAAAAAATAAAACAATATGGAAATTTTTCTTTACAGTGGAATCAAATTACACCTGTTTTATGAAATGTCTAGGCTGCAGTGCTCACATGTAAATAAAGATTAGGTTCTGATCTTTTTCACAGTAGAATGGATGCAGAAATCCATTGTCTGGTGAAAAACTTACTCCCTGGGACAGGGGAGTGTTCATTGCAAAGTCAGAACACTACAGAGCTAACTGGAGGTGGAAAAACATATCTGGGTTATTACTTCTCTGGCTATTAAAATAGAGATCCTGGTCAAGGGATTTGGTTTCTGGATAATGAGTGCTTTTAAGGTTTGCCAGGTTAAGACAATGTGGCATCAGCTATATATAAAATGTTAGCACCGCCAGTCTTGAAGCAGAGCTCAAGGTGAAAGTTAAAACTCCCATGGAACAAGGTGGCTGAAAAAAGTTGCAAGGCCAATTGCCTGGCTCAGCAGTATGGTGGCAGTTAGAAAGACAGGCAAACTGATGATCTGCATCAATCCAAAAGACCTCAATAGCATACTAAAGTGCTTATACTGTTCCCTGCCAACAACCACTGAAATATTGCCAAATCAAGCGAACACAATAGTCTTTTCAGTCATGGATGCCAGAGATGGCTTCTGGCAAGTGAAAACTGGATGCAGCAAACAGTTACTTGACAACTTTCTGGACCCTGTTTGGGTGCTATCAGTGGCTGACAATGCCGTACAGAACGGGAATCGCTTCAGGGGGTACCAGCAGAGATTGCACACAGCCCCTGAGGGTTGTCTGCTGCAGATATCAGTGCAGATGACATTGTTTATACTCATGTGGGAGGGCAAGGATTGAGCTATGGCCAACCAGGATCACAAATTTTGTCTAGTAGGGACAGCAAGAAAAATCAGTCACTAGCAAACATAGGCTCAGAACAAGGCTCTTTAGCCTCGCATTCTGTTTCTAGTGATGGTTGGTGGAGGATGTGAAGAAGTAAAAAAGCTGCCAAGTACCCCGTGATAATCCTGAAAGTTTCTTCCCAACTGAACTTCGGGGAAGCATAGGTGTCTGTAAAGGAATACACATACAAACCCCTATACATTCTCACTGATATCCTCAGGACCACTTGTAGCTTTTGGGAGTATTTCCCCCTCTTTTCCTTTACCATTTCCTGTTTTCTCTATTATCCAGGATTTTGTAATTCTGATTTGCCTTCTCTTATTTTGGTCTAAATTCTGGTTTCAATTTTTCCTTTACAAGAATCAGATTTGATTACCTGTAATTTCCCCAGGTTTCCCAGAATCCTTTGGAAAAATGGTAGTTTAATGGTCACTTTTCATTTCTCTTGTACCAAGGTCACTTTGATGACCAGTTTCTTTCTTTCAGGTCTTATATTTACTGTTGCATCTTGTCTCTAAACAATTCACTAACTGTACTTCATTTTCAGATGGTCCTTTTTCAAATAATTATCTAACTTTTATTCTTTACTTCTGCTTGATATTAAGTGCCATTGTAATAAATTTCCATTGTCTTTTCTGAAATTATATTTCCTGGGTTTGATTATCTTATGGTCCCTTTCTTACCATAACTATCTGATGTTAAATTTTTGATCCTGGGCTTGTTTCACCAATAAATAAAATATGCTTTCTGCTCTGGTTTCTCTGTCTGGCTCTTCCAAGTGTGTTGTCTAAATTGTGTTGTGCCTTGATGTTAAATTCACCCACAAGGTAAACAAAGTCCCCTGTTACTCTTGTGCTTTCTCTTTTGACGTCAGCGCTTCTAAGCTTCCTTACTACCTCACTGGCATTGCCACAGCCCCATGTGGGAGGACCATAGAACATTATTCACTATTTACTTGTTCCACTGAGGAATGGAGTTGAAATTATTCCAGATTTTACTTTATTTGTGGGTGTAAGAAGTTTTTTTTGTTTCATTTCACTGTGGAATTCTTTGATGTGTTGAGTTCTTTTTCTACACATGTGCCTTTATTCCTGAATATATATCATAAGAGAGATAAAAGAAGGCATTCTTGGTATAAAAATAACTGTAAACATTAAAGAAAGTTTAAAATTAAACAAGAAAAATCAGCTATAAAGAACAATAACAACAAAGACCTCCCAAACACCAAAATGTTACAATTTTTTCTGATTATCCTCTAAATCAATTTCTTGAAAGGTATGCTATCTTTTCTGTTACCTTATATATGTATAAAAAAAAAAAAAAAAAAGTCTTATTTAATCTATTTGCTACTTAATTCAGATTGTCAGCTTTTTGGCTTCTGCTAAACATTGAACCAATGATTTCAGAAAACCATTTATGGAGAAACCGAGATGCCTTTCTTGGATTTTACCTGCCAGTTCTGAATGAAGAATGATGTAGGCATCACTGGTTTTCCCTTATGCTGTTCCACTAAAGCACAACTGCAACCCTTCTGGCCACTAATTTTTATGGAAACTTTTTTTTTTCCTCAATGTTTGCACAATTGACTACTCAAAAACCCCCCACCTTAATATCATATGTAGAGATTTTAGTGTTTACTGACTTTTCCAAGCACCAGTCAATGGGAGAACATCCTACTGTCTTCCATCTAGAAAACTGAAGAACATCTGGTCTGTGAAGGTCTTTGATAGGATATATTCTTCCTATCCTTTAATTAGCTTTTAATCTACATAAGATCTTCTCTACCAGTCCTGCCACAGTTCAATGTCTTTAATAATCTTTGGTGTAAAGGACATCGAAAAAATGCAAGTATATCCCCATTTATACTGACAGTGTCATAAAAATGCAGTGGGGTATTGAGGCTCTTTCCCTTGGAACATGTTTGTCTATAGACTCAGTGAGCTTACACTTTCTCTTGCTGGAGAGAGGAACCTGCTTTCCTATGATCTCTCCTTGAGACTTTTTTGAGATGGGAGCTGAACTGGCAGTCTGCCAAGTCTTCTGCCACAGTGGCTTTTTGTAATATAGTTTACAGATCTTAGCCAAGAGTCCCCTAAGTTCACATATGAGTTACTTCAGAGCTCTTGGGTGAAGGCCATCCTGTTTAACATATTGCTTCTTACATCTAATTGATCTATCTGGTCTAATAATGTTTCCAACTTAATG
The DNA here is from genome assembly GCF_003957555.1 of Calypte anna. Lineage (NCBI taxonomy): Eukaryota > Metazoa > Chordata > Aves > Apodiformes > Trochilidae > Calypte > Calypte anna. Next base: position 136,242,198 of record NC_044244.1, read on the forward strand.
CCTGTTCCAAGCTCTTGGATGAAAGTCAAAAAATAGGAGGAGAAATGTGAAAGAAGATCTTGATATTTAAAATGTTTGAATTCAAAATTAATAATGAAAATAAAGTTATAGTGTGGACAGTATTGAAGGAAAATTTTCAGAACAGTATAAAAACAGAAGTGGAAGTGTTCATTCACTTGTAATAGAAACTAATTTTTGCCTGGCAGTTACAGTCTTCATGTTTCCTTCATATTTCTAGTTTTAGCCTCTTTGTATATTTTGCCCTTGTATATTTCTTTATTTTGCCCTTCTATCAAGAAACATGAAATAAATACTCAAAACTGGTCCCTGATTAAAATCTGTATCTGATATACCTCATTTTTATTTGGAAATAGTTCCCTAGGAAGACAGATATTTTCGTTTGTCTTTTGGATGATGAAGAGTAACACCTGGCATGTGTTTCTTTACAGTAAATGTTTAGCTTCACATCACACATCTTCCTTGTTAGGAAATGAAGAGTTAATTAATGTCCCTTTTTCTGCTCTCCATTTATAGTTCAATCATTCTAGAAGTCTCAAATCCAGTACAGTTCACAGACATTTTAGTAATTTTGTACCACTATATCATACCAGAGGGGATATCAAGATTAGAGTCTTAAGGCTGAATATTGAACACAGAAGAGAGGAGATGTGGAGTTCTTAATTGCTGTAGTGGGAGTGTCTATGCCCAAAATAATCTTGCAATGGAGAAAGTTCACTTGGCAACTTGCAAGGAATAGGACTGGTTTCTTTTTTTCTTTTTTTTTTTAACTTAGTAAATTTTCACAAAAATATATAGTTTTATATGTGCTAAAATTGAGAAGAGAGTGTTACATTTTCATAGTCTAACTAAAAGAGGTGTCTCTTTTTAACCTAGGTCTGTTTGCTAAGATAAGCACTCAAAACAGAGGGATCTTCTGACCACTTTTCCCTTCTCCTGGAACAATATCTTAATCATTAATGGTGTTATCAGCACCTTATCCTAGAAAAATCTACTGCCTCATTTGTAGAACTTCTCCTGGGAGTGGAACATTTCCAAAGCTTCAAAGTAGAAAAGGGAATTCAAATTGTTTTGTTACAGTGTGTAGGTGTTTAAAATCCAGACTGGTTCGCTAACAGGGAAAACGTCTCTTCTAGCGATTCTGCAGAAAAGAAATTCTTCATCCCTTTTCACTGCCTCAGTTTTTCCATACAAGTGCCCAAATTAATACAGCTAAGTTTGGATAGAAAGGAGTATTTTCTGAGTTGTTTGCTCTGGTTTTGGTGGAAGGAAAAATCAATTTTTTTATTTATTTTTTTTAACCTATTTTAGTTGATGCACTACTTGCTTTCTCCAGTTCTTTCCCCTCAAAATCACCAAGATTTCTAACACGGTCACATCAGTCTTAATAAAGACTGCATGTTTTGTGATTTTTGGATGAGGTTAGCATTACCTTTGAGGGAAATCTATCCAGCTCATTGTGTTTTATATAAAATATGATAGCATAGTAAAAGGGAAATAGATGAGATTTTAGATTAGAGGTTGGAAAACCCTCTTGGAAATTGTGCTATGAAGAAAAAAGAAGAAAAAGAAATTGTTTTTATCCTGCAGAGAAATAAAGAACTAGAAGAAAACAGATTTTTTGCTCACAAAATGATGAAATTTTTCCAGTAATGCTTTGGGCCAAATTATTGTATTCAATACAATTTAAATATTTCATTTTGATTTCCTTATTAATGATTTTCTCTAGAAGTAATTTCACTTTGGAAAGAAATTTTGAAATAAATGTTCCATTCCAAAAATATGAAATAGGGCACTTGGGTGTTATTGAAATACCTAGCTTTATTTTCAACCTGACATGCTTTACAAATGCCATGGTTTTTATTAAAACTTTATGTTAAGTAGCTCAAAACCGTGTGATTATAAATTTGTGAGTCGAGCCTATTTCAGGGGAAATATAATTCTTCTGAAAAGAAACAGGTGGCTAGGCACATATAGCTTGCAGTGTACTCATCAGGAACTAACTGATACATGGAACAGAGTTCACTGTGCTGATCTATTTCCAATTTGTGGAAGATTTGTTTGGGTTTCCTTTTTGGGGGATGGGGTTACGTTCTACATTTCAATTATGGCAGGAGTTAATCTTCAGGAGGGACAGCATGGCTGTGTTCTACAGACTGGATCCAAACCGTGGGATTTGCAAATGCTTAAGAGCTTCCAGGTCCCTAATCCTGACATTTGGAATACTGCAGCTACAGGGAGTACTGTGCCATGCTGCTGCTGCTGGTTAGGGCTGACCTCTGGAAACGTTACATGGCTGCTGATGCTTCTTGTTTGCATTCATATCCTGCCAAAGGAACTAGAACTCTACAGTGCCAAGCAGTGCACAGATATCCCAAAGACCCTGGAGACACAGAGGACAATAGATACAGATCCAAATAAATAAGCAAGGGCAAGGAAGCAGCCAGCCACTTGGCTGTTGTGGTATGTAGTAGACACTGTGACCAAATCAAGATTTTTAAGTTGCATCGCAGAATATGACTTTATGAGGAATTGGGAGTTGAATAATGAATCGGTTTTAATATTTTTTTCCAGAGTAATCTTCCTGAGTCTAAATGAATGACTTGGACAAAAATACTTTGGTACCTGAATTGAAATTTAATAAATGAGAGAAGTATGTTTGCATCAGTGATTTACCAACTCTTGTCTCTTAGCAGAAACGAATAAAGATCAAAAAGTAGCTCAAGATAGACAGTAGTGAGGCAGGCTGAGACTCTAAATTTACATTTAATGCACTAGTCAATGATGAGCCCAGAGAAGGATGCAAAGGCAAGGGAGGACTGACAGACTGACACTAATGAGTCTGGCAGGGTGAATCTTACAGCAACAGTCTGGATTGATATGAGTAGGGCAGTATCTAAGGCCAGAGAGAATAATGTGACTGTAATCAAAATTAATGCTAATGAGACCCTACTCAAAAAGGATGATGTCCTGGACACTTGGTACAGGGATGGATGTGATGACAACCTGTGCCAAACAGTCAGACCCAAAGATCAAGAACACTGGAATGCACATGGGGAATGTGAGAGGCACCTGCACCTACAACCAGCCTACTGGCCAGGAAGATATCTTGTTCCTCACTGAAGGAAATCTGCAGTTGTTATTTGTCTTGGTAGTGAAATCTTTGAGAGAAATCTTTGCTTGTATTATTTTGATCTAAGTCAGGTAATTCCAGTTTGGTTAGAAAAACGAGAGAGATGTTTGTCTGATATAAATAATCACCCCTCCACTAGTTTTAATTGTTTAGGTCAGTCATGACAAGTTCATTGTGAACTCTTCAGCATGAGGTTTCATTTTTCTTTTTTTCAGGGAAATGTGTAGACACTTAGGCATGCTGCAGACATTACCCAAGTAGTTATGAATAATAAGAAACAAAAATATCAGTGTTAAAAATATAAAATTATATTAGGAAAAATATTAATCCTAGCTACTTTAAAGAAAAAATAATTTTAGCAGTTTAAAGTGAGTGTATTTTTTAAAGATTATAAATTGACATCAGCCACTTTTTATAACTAATTTAAATATGCTGGGTTTCTGCCATTGTGAAATCCTGAAGCATGTTTGGGTGACAGTTAAAAAATAGCACCTTTACGAAGCTTACCAATTTGTATGTATTTAGAGACTTAAAATGAGACAGCATGCTATTTCAGATAGGTATAAAATTAGAAACACCATCTAATGAAATGTTATATGTTGTGATTTTTTTAATGTATTATTTATGGAAAAAAATTGCCAGGTTATCTATCACTCAGGATAAATGAAAGATAACCATTTTATTAAGCATATTACTTCTGAGCTTGAGGAGTAGGCTTTGCATGTCAAGAGCAAGAAAGCATACATACTATTTTCACTTTATTCTACACTGGTAAAACTGCTTCATAACAAAAATTATATACAGAAAACAATTGGAACTCAATAATAGTATTTTCTCATGATAGGAATTCAGAGCAATTCAGATACATTAGAGATATGAAAGTGTAAAAAACAACAACAACAACAACAACAACAAAAACACAAACAAAAAAAACCCACAAAAAAACCCAAAAAACCAACAACAAAAAACTCACAAAATAATCCAAAGAATAAGCAGTAAAATCTGAAACTCTGGAAGGAACCCAAGGATTTCATCTAGTCTTGGATAGAGAGCATCTTCATCAGAAAGACAGTGACACATTCTAGACACAACCAAAGACATATAATAAACTGGGATGAAAAGTTTTAGGATCACTTTTCAATCTAAACTGTGAGTAACCTGTACCAACCTCTCAGGGCCTGTATCTTTCTGGTCCTATACCAATGCAATCTTTATGGCAAGTGTCACAGCGGAAACTACAGGCTTGTAGTTATATATTTTATATTTATATATCTTAAAAATATATAGCAAGAAAAAAACAAAACAAAAACAACCCCCAAAACAGTGACCAAAATAAAGAGAATTCTTTTGAGCCACTGATCAGGGTCTATTTTTGCTTCAGGACAAAGTCTGTCTGAACATATGACTAGACACATGGGATTGAATTAGTTACCCACAGGAAACCACAACTGAGTGACTTTTTATTCCTTATATGAAAGCATTAAATTAAGATGTGCAGACAAATTCTATGATATGTCCAGTAGACATCTGCAGATTTTTCTCCTTATTTTCTAACAGGGGTGCTCGAATGACTCAGAGAAATTTGAAAGACCAAATATCACTTATTGCTTACAGTACATTGAAATGACAGAAACACAGTTGACACAAAATATAATCAGTTATGTAAAATTATTACCCAATTATTAAGATTTAAGGGTATTCATAGCACCTATAGTAGTCATAGGAAAAACTAGCCTCAAGGAAGGACAGAGAAAGGATCCCAAGTGTTAAAATGTTTATGGGCACAAACTGTTTACTTTGCAACAAGAGTGATGCCACTACAGTGCCATGGATCTTTGTACAACATGCATAGCAGCCCAGTGCCATGTAAAATAGAGGAGTGCAAGCCCTGTCCTTGATGGTGACACGTACAAGGGCAGAGTGGTTAGCAGAAACAAATGGCTATATCCTGTAATCAATAATTAGAGCTGAGGAAACAGAAAGTAATCACTGAACAAAATGGTTATTTAATCAGACGTATTACTTTGTATTACTCAGTATTTAAGTTCATTGAGTGTTTACTTTGCTGTTTGGGACTTTTATAGTTGTAAAATGGTTTTTACTCAATAAATATCTAACAATCAGTAATTTTGACAGTCCCTGTAACCAGGGGGGGCATTTGAACTTGGAGACTCCTCTAAAATAGTTTCTGCATATCACCTATATATCAGTAGCTTCATTTTTTTGATTTAGAAATAGAGCTCTGAATCATTATGTTTCAGACTTGCTCTACATATATCTAAGCTACCAGTTACTTTAACAACAGCCATTTTTGTCATCTTACCTTTTAGTTTTTGTTTATTAGAAATCTGTTTTAGCTCTAATAATCACTGTTACAATTTTTTATATGATTCTTTTCTGCCTATAGGCCTCTAATAATTGTCAAGTGTTAGTTTTGAATCTTAGGCAATGCTTAATTCATTTAACTGCAAAAATTACACTTAACAACTTCAATTTTGCCCTGGGTTTATCACCACAGTGAGTACCTGGGGTGATGAGCAGTTTAAGTCAAGTATTGGGTAAAAGACTGTAGACTTCCAAGTGGTTCTTCAAGATCATAGTACAAAACCATTGTTCCATGAAAATCTTAGGACACTGAGGTATGGATTCACTTAACCAAATCTTGGCATCTACACTTAAGCTAGCTCTCCAGATTCTGTAGGTATGGGACATAATTGCTCTTATGCAATACTTCATTTAAAACTCCTGCAAATACTTAAAGTAGATTACATGATCTGGGGTCTGAAAGTGCATTATCTCTAGAAAGCCTAGAGTAACAAGGTGTGATAAAACTGGTCAGATTAGATGAACCATGCTCAAAGATATGGGAGGGTAATGTCCTCTCATAACGACTGCACTTGCCATTGCTGAATCAGAAAATAGTGTTTGTGGTGTACAGTTTATATTTTGCAACTTTTAATGGCTCTTTTACTACTCTAAAACGTTGTTGAAAATTTTTTACTGGAGAGCAGAGCAAACTGAACTTCTTTTACCCTTCACAAAAAAGCTAAGCTTTGAAATGTAAATCCACAGTTCACTGTCTGGACTCCTCTTCCTTCAGTGCAACTGAGAAGTTCATAATATGAAAGCAAACTTACAGATGATTGCAATTTTTATGTCTGACTTCTATTTCAGTTAGATGGACTACTGTGTATACACTGAAAAAAACCCCAAAAATAAATAACAAAAAAACCCAAACACAGACCAAACAAACAAAATCAAAACTATTGCACTTCTTTCTTCACATTTTTCTCTCCAAAAGTTCAAAATATTTTTCTGTTCAGCTCTTTTTCTATTATTATTTCCATTTGTACAGAATTTCCATGTCCTCTTCACAGAATGCTGTCCTTTTTTCTTGGAGAAAAATGTAATGTTGACATTCCTTCTTATAACCTCAACTTTTATCCATAAACTATAAGTAATTCCAAAAATTGGGGTGAAAATAAATATTGTCTGAATTTTATTTCTTTTTTAAAATGGGTTTGTATTTTTAATTCCACATCCACTTTCATTCACCTTAGTAAAGCATAAAACATAAAAAGAGGAGAGAATGCAAAAGGTTTACTGAGCAGTGTGCATTTTCTATTACAGGACCTGTTCTATGCAGAAATTCTAATGAAATTATGATTTAATTTTTTTTTATTTGTGCTTCAGAGAGAAAGTGAATACTTGCAACCTTTGAAAGTCTCCTGCTCTGGCACCTTTGCAATTTGGTATCTTGTACACAATTCCTTACTCATTGATGCGTTTTCCTGCCTTCCTACTCACTTGTTTGCAAAAGGTGGAATATAAGTATAGTCAGGGCTGCAACGAGTCATTAAAAGAAATTCTGTCTTTAGAGAGACTCTGCTTTCAGAATCAGCTAAGAAAGGAGAAGGCCCTGAAGACTGCAGTCTGTCCGGAGGAGCATAGGACTAGCAGTGGCATCTGGGATCACTGATTTCAACATCCTTATAAAAAGCAACATCACAATGCAATCTCATTGAGAGGATTGCAAAATTCAGTCTTGAGACTAGTTAAATTGCCCTTTATTCCTCACACCTCCTACCCAACACTGCTGCAAATTTCCATTGGAAGCTGATTTCTCTGGCAGACAGGAAGCCGGTAGCCTTGGGATTAAATTTATTTGTCTTGGTTTATAGCCATATATAAGCTCATGGTTAGCCGTGAATAGGTAGAGTTTTGGGGTTTTTTTCTCTTCCTATTGTTTATTCCTGCTACATTTAAGAACAAGAGCTGTAGTTCTTTCTCCTATTTTTCAGTTGTTTCATCTTGGCTTGGTTTTACAGTTTCTTAAACAGTGAACTCTCCATTGCCTTGTCATATTAATAAACCTTCTTGTTATAAATACTGGTTTAAATTTACCTTTCTCGAACATATCTGTAGACACTGTTGTAAACAAGGTCTTATGCAAGGGTGTCAATACTTTTTGACTGCTGTTTGAACTCCCTCTTCACTTCATATGCTCCAGAATCACAAAGACATTTCCAGCAGCTGCAGAAGATCGGCAGCTTGTCATCATTTTCTGACCTAATAATATGTTTGAGCCCAGAGTTATTCATCTACAGCACTCCATTTTCTAAAAAAATCTGTACATCTCATCAATGAAAGATATCTTCCTATTCTAGCATAACAAATATTTGGTAAATAAATGTGTTGCATTTATGTTTTGCACATATACCCATGTTTCTAATTTCTATTTTCCGTTTTTGTTTGCTATAAATCCATCATGTTTTGGTATGGCTAACCAGCGATCAGTTTGCCAGATTCATTGAATCTACCTCTTAAAAGTAAGTGCTCTGTTTATTTTTCTGAAGCTATACAATACCAAATAGAAGCCTTTGCTTGTGGTCTCAAGGCTAGTGTGAATGCGAGTCACAGGCAAATTAAAGTTGGAACATCTGGAGGTCTTTAGTCCAAACTCCTGCCACAATCATGGTCAATCAGGTTTTTCAGGGGCTTGTCTTGTCAAACTCTGGGTATTTCTAAGGCAGGGAATGGTGCTGTATGATGCAGATCATCCTGTACTTCAGAGTCAAACACAAGTTCATTGAGGCTTTCTACCATTTCAGTTCTGATTGTGGATTGTATGAAATAAGGCACATCAATGGACAAATGTTTTTGTCCCCATATTGAGGCAAGGGCAATTGCAGCTGTGCTCTAAAGATAAGGGAGAAGAGGGAAGCTGATCTCTGCCCAAGGAATGCAAAGAGTGGATGTGCTGGTTTTGAGCCTGGGCCTGATGGGAGGGGACATTGACTAAAGACCTTTTCACAGCAGATGCTTCACAAATATAGGACTCCAAATGTTTCCCCTCTGAGAACCCTTTCCAGTGCATACTGACATTTTAGAGGCAGAATCACTTCTCCATCCATGAAGATTCAGAGGGATTCTAAGAGAAACTCGAATCATGACAGCATTTGGTAAGAGGATGAAGAACAAGGAAAGACTTTAAATCCTAGTAGTGGCTAATAAATGAATGATTGTTCAGCATATCTTCTTTATTGTCATTTGCCAGATTTTCCTTTTTCTCTCCCTGGAAACTGAGTGGTACTCTATTATTTCTTAGTTAAAAGCTCTTATTGATCAAGACTGTCTCAATCCCAGAAGGCTGGAAGATGTGAATATGTAATCTTAGAGCTCACATTGGAGCTGCGATTGCTGCTTAGGGAATTTGGATACATAATGTGTGACCTCTATATCCCGTCAAAGCAGCTCAATATATGAGTGTCATTATTTTGTCTACAATACACTGCTCTCTTACTGGTGATCAATCCAAGAATCACTCATAGAAATTTATACTTCAGTTTTGAATAACAAATATATTTGAGAAAATTAGTCTGTTCACAGATAACTCAGAGTTACTAGCCTGTGATAACTCATAGACATCCCTTTTTCATTTATGGTGAGTTAAAAGGTTGGAATCAATGGTTTTCTGAAATTTTCTCTAAGTTTAAGGTCATTTGGGGAGCATGAAGTTATAAGACAGACTTCTTGTGTACTGCAGGCTTGGGGGTTTTGTTTGTTGAAAAGAAGTGTACAGTTTTTAAGACCAAAAATTATTATATCCTAACTTTCAGGTAAGAAAATTATAGATTTTTTCCACTTTAGGATCTGTGACTTTCTCTTGCACGTGAGAAACTACAGTAAAAGAAGACAGCAGGCAGTCAATGCAGCAGAAAATGTAAAGGGTTCTGGCATGCGCAATTTGGTGTAATATATTCCTGAAATATATCCATGTGCTGAAGTCCACTATATCCCACCACTTTTACACATGTCAAACCCACTGAAGTCCGGTGGAAATACCCATAAGGGGGATTATATCCTAGTGGTGTTTCAGTCTGTATCTTAGAATACCAGTAGGTATTCTAAGAAATTGCTTATGAACAGAAAAAAAGAAACTTAAAGGATAAGGGTCATAATTTTCACTTAGAGCTCTGAGCACCATCTATGAAGAAAGAGAAGAAGGAGAGAGCTTCTATCTTAGTCTGTCAAGGTATTTTAACATAAAGAAAATTTTATTAGGTCTAGAAACCATCTAAACAGTTAAATGAATAATACGGATCAAATTCAGGTGAAGATGTGTTCTATAGGCTTCATTACCATTCTCTACAGGAGAGAGATGCTGATAACAAACTACTTAAACTGCTTCGAGTCATATCCTCTCACTCCTGCCAGCTATCATCAGAACTACTTGAAAATTAAGGTAGCTCCAGCACAAGTGAGGATGATGAAATCTGATGCTCAGGCTGATGTCTGGTCAGCAATGAAGGATTCTATATTTTATTTTACTCAGTTATATTTTAAAAGCATCAAATTTGCTTTATTAACAAGTGGAAAGCCAGTTAAACATAGTTACGGAACCTTGGGAGGTTCAGAGATTATTATCTGTGTGTCTTTGGCTCCAGTCCGATCTTGATCTTCACACAAGCAAGACAGAGGTTTTTGCTTGCTTTTTTTTTTTTTTTTTCCCCTCTTTCCTTTTCTTTTTGAGATGTTATAATTCTTCTGTATCAAGTTGTGCTCAAATTCTGATTTTCAGATTTATAGGTGCTTCCTTGAAGCTCTTCGTTGGTCAAAGCTGCTTTTGTTGCCTTCCCGAGTTTACGACTACACTAAATCAGGCAGAAAGCTTATGCTGACATCTGCAAAAAGAATTTCTTAGAGATTTTCGTGGTTTTTTTTTTTACAAGCTGATTCTGCCTTTTTCCTTCAGACCTACAATATGTGCTTTCATTGTTCCCACACCAACTTATGAATATGTTGATGCTGTTTTCTCTTTTTTTAAGCTCCCATCTGAGTTCTGTTCATCACAGATGTTTAGACACACAGCTGTCCATCTACAGTGGTTCTGCATGAAAGACCATGGCTGTTGTGTACAAAAGAAGGGATTCAGGCAAAATGTACTATAAATAGATTGCATTGTCTGCCTCTTCATTCTCCACTGGAGTCCTAAGTTCTGGAATTGGAATATGTGCTACTTTATCAAAACAGTTTCTGCCTTCTGCCTCCACTGAACTAAAAGATGGAGCACAACCTGAGCGTTTATTGCAGCTGGTATTTGTGAAAAGCTCCCATTCTCTCAAAAGCAAGGAAGCTGGCTGTTCTGGCATGGCCCCAGGCTACATGTAGTGCATGGCAAACACAGGCACTATTACACAATATGGCATCTTCACCTGCATGAGTCGGCAACCTACGCATAACATGAACTGTTTAAGTACACTCCAAGGTCATGCTATTAATGGATTAAGCATTTGATTCAGGGAACAGATCAGCATGCAGCATGACAAGCCCCTCTGAAAACTGTGGAGCAGCAGCATAATATCTGAGAGCATTGTGGCAAATTGGGAAGTTGAGATGGAGCTGCTAATTATTCCAAGGCATATTTCTGAAAGGACAGGAGGTGTGGGATGTTCTCTGCCAAAAGCCCCTATTTCTTGAATGCTCTCACCATCTCCATATGCACATATGAAACTTTGAAGCTATGCTGGGTGTGTATAAGCTGTAGCTAATGTGGTCTTATCTACTTCTCGAAACCTTGAAAATCAGAAAGACACATTGATGAGGGCAGCAGTGAAATAATTTGGGTAAGACAAGATTATCAAAAAACAAAGAAGAAACTGCAATTTGCATCTGTTACACACCCCCAGGACTTTAAGTGGGTGAGGAAAAATATTCATAGAACAACTCTGGAGTAGTTCAAAACCACACAGTACTATCCCAGAGGGGACTGTAACTGTCCAAACATCTGTTAAATGATAAAGCTACTATAAATATAGATCAGAGATTCCTATGCACAAATGAAAGTGTGGGGATCCTAAAAAAGATTACTACCTTTAGTAGTGGAGTACCATATAATAAAAATACTGCTAGCAAGTCACTGTGGAGGAGAAGGTACCCTGAAAAAACAGGAATTCTTGTAAGAATATTTGAATTGGAAAATTATGGTGAAAATGTGATAGTTCAACTCAGGAATCTATCAATAAGAAAAATTACAATGTCCTGGGAAAAGGAAGTTTTCCCATATATGGCTATTCTTTATGTGAGATGCAGTGATGTTGTAATAACAATGAAAAACAAGGAGTAAAACAATTGACCAGGAAACATTGATGGATGTTTAAAAATACAAGTCATTCAATAAAAGACTGAGATGTTGTAAAGTTTTCATGATAGGTGTACATATCTGTCATGATAGTGTTAAATGGCATAGAGAGGAATTCTCTGAATATGAATTTTCCTTCTTTTCCCATAGTGCTTGTCTTCTTCGTGTTTTTTTTTTTTTTAATTTTAAAAATCAGACAATTGTTTTTCCCATACCAGACAAACATTAGAACTGGAAAACCAGAGGAAAAAATTGTTAATTGTTTGAGATTCTGACTTGTAATGACATTTGCCTGTTGACTCCTGCCTTTATCTGACAGAAGGGCCTAGCAAATATTTGGCTTTGCAGATGTTTGAGACATTTTGAGAAGACTTCTCCTCCGCCATTTTGTCATGTGGTTTTCACAGGAGCTTGAGGCCAAGTGGAAACAGTCTTTACTGATGTCCAAGTCTTTCAATTATCTTTTAAAGACCTACAACATTTTCATAAGGATGCACGAAGCTTTCAGGTTTTATCTTTTGGTGATTCACCCAAATGTATCAAGTGTATCTGACTGAGGTATAGCTGGTTGACCTTCATTTGATTGCTCACCATAGGTAAAGCAAAGACAACTATTTAAGTTAAAATCTGAGAAAAGTTCACTGGTCACTGAGTTATATTTAGGGTTTTATTGACCATTCTGGGCTTCTTCCAGGAGTGTAAGAAGGTACATGCTGTATTTTATTATGTTAATGAGACATGAGAGGCACACATAAAAAAGCACTTGGTTCGCACTGGGTATCTGAGAGGTAGCTATTTTTAAATATCTGTAGGTGGTTCACTAGCACAGGTAATTGAGTTCCAATATATTTCTCCTTTGAGTCCTTCCAGAAAGATGGTCTGTAAAGTAAGAAACAAAGAAAATTACTTTTAAGGTACTGCTGCATTTTTTAATTTGAGCCGTAATGGAAACATTTTGTCAGTCTGCTATTGTATTTCCTTTTAAGGGAATATTTACATATCCAAAAAGAAGCCCTCTCCATATTCAGAGATAAGTACTTTGATACAGCCACTTATGTTGTGTATTTATGCAGGTGTTTTGCAGAAGAATAAAATCCTTGCTTGTAACAGGCTGTGATGACAGGGACATCCTGAGTATATACATTTTTATGAAGAATAGTCCCCTTGGCAATTACAGATGTGTTACTGACTTTCTGCTTTCACGAAGAATATCTCAAAACCCGTTTAATTCTGTGCATTTCCAGTTTGCAGGGATTTTTACAGAGAAGGTATTTTACTTTGCCTCTCTTAACTATAGCTTACTCTGGGAAGTCATTTCATGCCCTGCTTTTATTTATTTCTAATAACGTATTTTTGTCAGACTTGAGTAGGAAGATACAAATTAAAATTCAGAGCTTCAGAACTGCTTTTCTAACTTTTTTTTTTTTTTTTCTCTTATGCTTGCTTACTTAGTCCTATAATTGTCATGATATGTCAGGGAGTCGAGAACTCACTCCTCTGAAGTTTTAGTAATCTGCCTTCTTCATTAAAGTAAAAAGTACCTAAGTTAACTCCCTCACAAAGTCAAACTGTTGTTTTCAGTCATGGTTTTGGACATTGTTGATAAAACTTTCTTCCATTGTACAGCTTGCCCATTTTCTGGCCATGATAGTCTTTTCTCCTAGGAGTGATTTGCACCTGGTAGTTGCTGAAACCCTTCCTAACCCACTTCCATTATTTTATATGTGACATGGCTTCAGTTCTCCTGCATGTATTGATGGCTCATGTACCTTGTTGCCTCTTTTTAAGCACTGAATTCCCTCTCCAAGTGCAGGAGAAACCTGTAATCCTGAATACCTTGACAGTGACTGCCCTTTTTTTGGCTCATCTCTGTCTTTTTACATAATTCTTGTTTGGTTTGTTCACAATGTTGTATTTCTGTCCCCTAGAAAGATATCTGTCTCTCCAACATGTTTTTTGGTGAATCCAGTTGGTCTCTCCATAAAGCTACAGAAAGGATGGAACAGAGTAAGATGGGTGGGGGAGGGGTGGAATTTGGAGGGTTTTTGGGTTGGGTTGGGTTTTTTAATTGGATTGTTTTTTTGTTTTGTGTTTTCTTTTGGTTTTTGTTTTTTGAGGGTTTTTTTTCTGTGAGAGGGGAAAGAATTTATTTGCTGAAGAAATGAAATTTCTGGCAACTCAGAGCCATTTGCAACATTGGGTTTAAATGTGTGAAATAACTGTGCCTGAAGAAATGTTTAGAATTATTCTGCCATTGGCTTTCTCCTAACTGGTATGGCATGTAGCTCAGACAGCTCAGTTGCCTGAGGCAACTTGGAAGGAGGAGAGGTGAAGTCTGCCCTGCTGGAGGGGCTGCTGTTTCACTCTGATGGGTCAAGGAGAGAAGGCAGCAGTGAAAGCTGTACAGTGGCCTTGTAATTGACTGGGATCCAAGCTCTAGTTATTGTTGAGAAAAGTATCAACTTAAAACTCATCCCCAAATGTCATATGGTGTCATGGTTTTACAGATGGAAAAGGGGGAAAAGTGAGTCTGCCCAGGCAGATGTGTGTTGATCTGAACTTGGGTCTTCCATGACCTGGAGGAATAATCTAACCACTGTGACACTGGGTTAAAGGGAACTGGGGTCTTGTAAAAACACAACCTTGGAGGATAAAGCAAGCACACAGGGAGATCACCAGTAGTAAAATAACATCTGGCAATATACATCCCAGTCATGATCACACTCCTGTTTGTAAGTGTGATGTACACTTATAACTTCTGTCCATGGAGAACATAAAGATTAATTGATGGGACAAGCAAAGGGTGAAAAGGGAAACAGAGACAGAAAGACTGCAAAAGGTATTGCTGAAAGGGCAGTGACAGAGGCAGAAGAAACACAAATGCTTCTGTTGTTTGTCCCAGCTACTGACAGTCTCTCACATCCCTTAAGGTAGCAGTTGACCATCCACTTAGATTATTGTCTTATGATAATCTTTTCTTTTGCTCTTTCCTCCCACACTCTCACCTCCTTGGCTTGTGCACCATGCTGAATAATGTACAAAGGCTTTTTTGTGATATTATAGTGATTAAATTGTGATATATGAATGAAATTAGAAATGTTGTTGGGCAACTCAAGAACAGTGAAAATTCTTAAAGGCCAGGGAGTCATTAAATGAGATTAATTCAGATGTGCATTTTGACATAGAATTTTACAAGGTTTGCAACCCCAATGCAGGTCAGACATTCATAACAGGTGCTGATCTTTGTGTCACAAATGGAGTATTTGCTTCTCACATAATTGAATAGGTTACTTCTCCAGATGCTACTCCTGATGTTCAAACCTGAGTCCTGTATAAACTCCTGCCTTTCCATTGCTGGATGCCCAAGTGCCTTTGCTCAGTGCGGGGCAGAGAAACAGTGAGCTCACTTTCAGTGTTCATTGGCGGGGCTGAGGAAACATCAATCTTAGTCACTCAAAAACAGAAGGTTGCATTCAAGATGTTGGTTCAAGAAAAACACAGAACAAAACGACATCTATCTGTGAAGATGAAGGAAAGCCTGTTTCTGCCTAGCACAATGACGAAATTGTTCAGGAACAGTTCATACTTTTATGTAAGTGACACCCACAGGACTCATTCTTCCTGCTCCTAGAAAATACTGCTAGGGTCAGTGAAATGCAGCCATTAAACTTGTACGTGTCAATTAAAGAAATAAATAAAAGGAAAAAAAAAAGAAATTTTGATCCCTGCATTCCTTCAATTGCTTTACCATGTTCACTAGGCCAAGCAACACAACCTGTGCTCTTCTCATCCCATGTTCTTCTTGTCCCTCTCCCCCTCACTCTTCCTCACACAAACATTTCTTCAACCTCCTTTTGGACTTGGCAGTCCTCTCACTGGGTTAGCTAATGGGGTAAGGGCTATTGAGAAAATTGGATTGGGTAGATGCCAGCTTGAGGGTAATTTTAGACATCATTCTGCTTTAAAATATGCTACATCCATGCTTATGGAGCATAAGAAGTGTGCAGTAGCAAAGTAAAGACCATTGAATAATATCTGGACAACACATTCATAGGAGAATTATTTCAGTTTGTATCCTTATTAAAGATTTTTAGTGGAGCATATCAAGTGATCTATTTAAATTATAACTCTAAGTATTTTCTCTGATCATGCACTAGGTTTCAGTATTATGAAAAAAGCATTTTTGGAACTTTGATCTTCTTTTCTTCTTCCTCCACCCAGCATTGTCACCCCAACCTTTTCCTGTGCTTGTTTCCAGTATAAAGGAAGGACATTCTCTGAAACTGCAACAGTGCTTCAATCTATGGACCTACTCTTTTGTATTGCTTGATGTCAGTGATGCCTTGTGCTTGATCAAGGCTGACAGGTGCATTCTTCAATGGGACAATTGTGCTCAAGACGTTCAATAGGTGTTGAGCAAGCAGTTGTTATCTGTACTGCTGGTGGTAGCCAAGACCAGAACAGTAGAGGTGCTGTTCCTACTGCTCATCTTGCTCATTGAAGCAGTTTGCAAGCACTGCCAGATATCAGGGAATGGCTAGGGTGAAAGAGACCCAATCAGGCATGCTGTAATTTACATCTGATTGATGAATACACGGAGAGTGTAGAAACACCAATTAGGAATGCAACTGTGGCAGTGAAGGATTTGGGATGTACGATTTCTCTTACCCTCTACCTCCTGTGTATAGCCAAGGGAACTTGGAAGGGCTGACAGTTCAAGGAAATTCAAAAAGCAAACTCTGTATGCAGCCACAGCTTTACGTGGATCACATTGTGATGTTTGCAATTTTTTGCAACGTGAATTGCAAAGTGTTTATTTTGCAACATTTTTACTTACATAAATTTAGAATTAAAATATGCTTTATAAGAAAAGTAGAAGTACAAAGCATTTCTATTATAATTTTGAGCTTGGTTCCTGATTATAATAATTATCTAAAATTTTATGTAGATTTAATTTTTTTAATTCAACTACAATAGAAACTTAAAATTATTTTAACATGTTAAATATGTTGCTTTTAAATACATGAAAATAGTTTTTCAGGTTTCTCATGCTGAGAGAACCAGCCTCACTTTAGCATTCTTTCCTTAAGCAAGAATTGCCAGTGCTATGATTTTGCTTCATATGATCTGCTTTATGCAGCCTGAATCCTTCCTCTCTTTCTGTATTTATGTGTTCTCAATACAGTGTTCCATATCATTTATCTCACTATACAAGAATTGGAGTTGATATTGATTATGCTGTGTTAGATTTTGAAATTCCTTTGTAAATGTGTAAAGTCTGTGAACATCCACCATTCCCAGCAGCTTAACAGAATCATCCTTCCTCTGACCACATAATTGTTAAATTGTACATGCAAATGGCTTGAGGATATTCTGTCCCTTTTCCAGCAGGTTATCAGGGAAAACTTGCCAGGGAACATTGTGTTGTTTATATATCCTGCAGGTTAAGAACTCAAAGGTCAATAGTTGCCAAAAGCAGTTTCACTTAGTAACTACTACTTTTCCCAAGCTCTGCAACCTGCCTCACCAGTGATCCTTATCGTTTATTAGTGAGTGTGTACATATGCAGCTCCTAGATCTCTACCCATGGGCAAGTAATCTTGGTTTACTGAAATAATCTGTTCACTTTCTAGTATAATTAATCATGATGATTGATTGCCTACATAAACAAAGTTTGCCCATAAATAAACTGAGCTTATATTGTAATGTTTTTGTTTCTTTCCTAACACTTCTTGCTCAATTAATATGCAGTGCACCTTGGTTGACTGAGAGAAGGTTTTCCCTGAGTTGGATTTAGCCTTCTTGGTTCATTAAATAGCTAAGAAGAGGGTTGGGTTTGTATTTAGTTTGCTTGGATTTTTAGTTAAAACAAAACAAAACAAAACAGAACAGAACAAAACAAAACAAAACAAAACAAAACAAAAACCATACTTTTTCTAGATTGTAAGAAATTCTATAATCAAATGTTTTAATTACGTCTGTTCTAAAGAGTTTCATTTTGCTCTGTAAATGCCTGATGACACCCTATTAATTTAAAGGGGTAGCTCCTGTTGCATGCTGATAATATGACATGAAAATCAAGGTTATAATATTTTTGGTAGCTTTGTCTTTGATTTACAGGCTCTGTAAATTGTTGATTTCAAAAGAAAAAAAAGCTTCTCATTTTAACAGTCCTTTTAGAGGGCAACACTTCCAGTCAGGAAGTTCTGTTGAAGTTGATAAATCTTTCTTTAGCTAAAAGGTATTCTAAAGTGCTGATAATAGTTTTGTCTTTGGCAAGTGCTGTTAATAGTTCTGTTCATCTCACAGGAGTTCTGCATTTTCTTGAGCACTTACTTACCTCTGGTAATTCTGGTGTTTAGCTGAAGTTATCTTTTAAGTCAAAACCATCTAATAATTTTTGCTCAAACCAGCTCAGTGCTGACAGTACCAAGATGAAAAAATGAAAAACAGAAAAGCTTCATTTAAAAGTTTTGCAGCTTAAAAAGACATTCATGCTAAATCACTTCATAAACCATCCAAGTAACATTACCGGTGTGCTAAAACTTGCAGATCAAATGTGTGCATAAGTTAGGGATTTTGGAATACTTCTATGTTCTTTTAGTGTGTGTGTACTTATAAAGAAGAAAAAAACCAAAACAACCCAAACCAAAACCAAAACCAAAAATACAGAAGCCTTTATATTTCATCTAAAGTAGAGTGCTTGCAAAGCAAATGTAAGATTTAGTTCAAATAGACTAGGAATTATTTTTTTTTAATTGTGATGGCATTATCAAATCAAATAATGCAGCTAATGAACATTAAAGCCAAAACAGAACAAAAAGAAAAAAAAAAATGGGCAATGGTGAGAAAGTAATAGCAGTGCTACCAGAAATTGATCTAAACAGATAAAGCAGATGAAATATCAGGGAGCATCTGAAAGAAATGAAATGAAAACAAATTGTCATCAGATCCCTTCTCTCCCTCAGAAGTTTGATACTATTGATTTGGGAAATAGTTTGAAAAATATTTATAGAATATGTGTAATATAACCATAAACAGAGATGCAATTTGCCTCACTTAAAATCTGTATCTTTGTTCATCCTAAACTAAAAATACAAGATGCAAATCTTGAAGAAGAATGATAGGGAAATAAATCAGAATTAATAAACTATAAAACTGTGCTGGGACATTGCAGTTGTAACTATTTGCTGGTTGCCCTTTGTGTATACTCAAGGATTTCTGCTAACTTTTCTTTTTTAATGTCATTGTGGAGTGTCTGTTAATACATTTTAATGTAGGCAATTAGCAAGTAATATACTGTGAGAAATTGTGTTTTATATATTAAAAGCTCACTTTTTTTCATATATAGAAACATTTAAAGTAATTTCCCTGTGGCATGGGCAGCAAAGTATTCATCCTCTGCTTTTTGTTTGGTATTTGTTTTGTTAGATCTGCTTGTGTACCAATAAATAAGAAGGATTAAAAAAACCACCTGTAATAACATGTCTGAAGTACTAGCTGGTATATTCTGTGCTTCTTACACTCTCTGTCACCAAACACCTTACCCTCAGGTTTGTAACTGAGCCATACTTATTCTTTTATGACTATAGCTGTCTTGCTTTTAGCTGAAAGGCAATTTACTCTGCAGCATCCATGTGTGCGAGGCAGGGGATGTCTCCCATAAGTTGCTCTAAGGGTATCAGAAAACAAAACCCCATCATTTTTGTTGCCCTTCTTCCATTCCCTAATCATGCACGGCCACTTGTCACTTCCCCCTACACTGTCCCATTTTCTTTCCCCCTCTGAGGATGCACAGGTGTGACTCCACTGCATTTGGAAACTGATTGTACAACATTGTCCAGCAAAAGCCGTGCAGAGATGCGAGAGGCTCGGCTGGGACCTGGAGCCTTCAGAGGTGGTCAGCCCAGGCATGAGGTTCCTGAAAAACACTCTTGTGACTGTAAAAGGCTGCAGGATCACTGGAGTAGAAATGCAGTATGTGAAACTTGGTTCGGAATAGCTAAGGGTGTGTTTTTGTAAAGTCATAGACTTTGTGCTCTTTATGCCATTTAAATTCTGCTTCTTAGTGTACATACAACTATGCCTCTTCTCTACCATTGCTTTACCCATGCCCTCTCATCAAACAAACCAGCCAGGACAATCAATGAGAACTCTGTGTTACAGAGTATTCAGTGATGCTGTTGATACTTCAGATCTGTTTAGAGGTAAAGTCAAATCTTTATTGTAGATAATGACTGTTCTGAGAGGAAACATAAAAAATGGCAGTAGATAGTGGATAACACAGTCTTAGCTGAGTTACTCATATTAATTCCATTTTAATACAGCTCTGAAATCAAGAAAACAGAGTCCAGTGACTGACCCCTCACTTAAGCAGAAAACAAACAACAATAAAGTGAAATGATGACCTAAATGAGAAGAAAAACACATGCATTTCTAAGGAGTTACTTGGTCTTGCCTATTTGATTATACTGCCTATGTGTATGCACAGTGATGACTGGAGAGCAGTCTGAAATGATTGATACATATGCCAGTTGTTAATTTTTACACTTAAATCACAATTAAGGCCCTCCGAAATAGGAACAGAAAGCATAGGGTGTAGAGATGATCACACAAATACTTCAGTGATTAAGTAAATTCCATATGTAGTTAAGCAGGATTTCCAGGTGTGTGCTTGCAAATAAACCTCCTTGTATCAGAAGTATTGGTAAAACTCAGAAACTTTTAAAAATAAATATTTAAATCTAACATATTTGGGTTAGTGACATTTGAAAAAAAAAAGTTTACCGTTTATCTGAATAATATTCAAAATAAATTTCTGCTTGGTCTCAGAGATAGAAAAATGTGAAGCATGCTTATGATGTGCTAGGCATAGATTTAAATGATTTTTAAACATTTTTTTTAACATAACAGAAAATGGTTTTTTCCACTGCAATGTTGAACGCAGTATTATTGCTCTGTGGTTAAACATGCTAAATTCATGAAAGAAAAGTAATGTGCTTGTCTTAACATTGTTTCTTTGTGCATATGCCTTACAATAAAGTATATAAATACGGTCAGCTTCACATATATGTCAAATACATCAGCTTCTCAACCAATATCTTTTAAAGCAAAATAGTACGTATTTTTGCATATTAATCCCAGGGAAAAATTATCATTGATTTATACCTTCATAAATGCTGTCATAATCATCTGGTCTATCTTAATTGTCTCAGGATCTGACTGAGAGTTGCTAAATAGTACACTGACCTGAAGTCTTTTTGCAACATTCAAAGATTAATGTAAAAAGTTTACTTCTTTTGCCTGACGCACAATTAAAAACAATGTGTAAATAAAGGACTTTGTGACTTCCACCTTGCCCCTGATTGACTTTTTTTTTTTTTTTTTTTTCATTTTTTGACCTGTCTTCCACATCAGCTTTGGTCCTGTGCTTTTCTATCTCAAAACATTAATAAAACTCTATTTCATAATATTTTTTTTTCTTTCCATTGGAATTTTTCCTGAAAAAGGTGTAGCTCAGGAATCAAGAGATACTTGGGACTGGCAAACTCTCATTGGTTTTCCTTGCTACTACTCTTTCTTTTCTGTCCTTACCTGAGTGACCTCTCAGCGTCTGCTTTTGAAGTATTATTACTGCTTATCATAGATTCATAGCAAACAGAGCTGGAAGGGCGATAGAAAGATCGTTCAATCCCTCTTCCTACCCCAAGGCATGACCAGCTGTACCTAAATCATCCTTGACAGATGTTTGTCTATCCTGTATAGGGATTGCAAAAATTCCCTAGGCAGTCTATTAATTTACTTCACTGCCCTTAAAGTGAGATTGTTTCTTCTTGTTTCTTTTGTAATGTCTAAACTCAGTGTTCCATATTGCAGTTTTCAGCATTATCCTCTGTTGCATCCCAGTGAACATGGGCAACAATTTACAGTCTTTCTTCTTGAAGCCATCTTTCATATATATGATGATTAGCACCAGCTATTCTCTGTCTTCTTTTCTAGGAACAAGAGTCCTAAAATTTGGCTTCCTACCCTTGAACATTCCCATTTCATTCCTTCATTCCTACCTTGCTTCCACTTCTTGCAGTTAAGCAGTTATCTGCTAAATTTTATGATTTGGATCACATATATCCACATGAGACAATGATTGCATGAGACAATAAATATTGAAATTTTATGTGCTCAGGGCAGAACTTACCTTACAGAAAATACCTTAATTCCCTTTGCAGTCAAGGGAAAAGCCAAGCAGCAGGCTTCCTGAAGGAGATCTTAAGATCCTGAATTTGACCTGAATTGGGTATCTGAACAGTACAGTATGTCTTTTGGAGGAGCAATGGACAACAATGACAAAAGGAAGAAGGAATGAAAAATGCATTGAGTTGCCTGTAAAATTAAGAGATTTTTAACCATTAAAGAGATTTTTAACCATTTAACCAAAATTAAGAGAATTTAACCATACTTAATGGTTATCAATCAGGTGAATAAAATACTCCATGCCTGCAGTCCTGAAAAATCATTGTCTTCCTTGACATTATTACCCCAGCAATCAGATTCATGTATCAAAGAACTACGGGGAGATCTGGCTGTGAATTCACAGTACTGCTGGAAAAATTCTGCTGGTAGCAAGGAAAGGTCTGAACATTCAGTTCAGCCCCTGAACTTGCAATCAGACACTGTGCTGAGTGCAGAGGCTGCTAAATAAAGTGACACTGTGTGTTTGCTCAGGGATAAACACAGGAGTGACTTTCTTATTTGTAGCCTAATATTTAGCCCATGGGGGGTTGGGGTGGAAATCTGTAGTGCTGTAGTTTTTAAAAAAATTAAAATACTGGTTTTTTTTTCCTTTTCGGTGTGGCTTACGTGAAAAAAATTGGAATTCAATGATTTCTGAATAACCATTAATATGTTACTCACATTTCAGATTATTCTACTTTGTTTTGAGCATATGAGACTGTGTTCTTTTGATATGTTTAATTTTTACAATTGAAGCTCACTGAACTCACAGTGAGGTATTTGTAGAAAGTTAATTAGCCCGTGCAAATTCACTGCAAAACATCTGTTTTCTACTTTAAAATAATTGAAATTGCTTTTTATTGTAAAGTTAAAAAATAAAATCATTAGTGAGATTTTCTGGAATAAAAATGACCCAGGCTGTGTTGTAGTCTTTATACTGATAAGCTTTCTTTAGGCTTCTGATTGGACAAAAACAAAGCAAAAAACAAAGTTGTTTTTACTAAACTGAGTATTTTCTTAGAGACTTGATTGCTACCTTGAAATATAAAGACAGACAATATGCTCCCTTCCTTTTCTGTGAAACATGTTATCAGTCTTGCAAAATATAAGCCTAAAGAAGATGGTGTTCTTACAGTTTAAATATTGACTTAGCACAAATTAACCCATAACCATGGTATCAGAATGATATTGAAGGATATAGACAACTGAAAAATCAGGAAACAGTAACATTTTCAGCAACTAAACCCAACACTAATCATTATCATAATCAGAATACATTTAGTCTCAATTAATTCCGTTTAACTGCAGACACCTAAGTGAAAATTATAGTGTACCAGGACTCCCTCTAAAAACTAAGGAAAGAAAATCAAGAAACGTCAAGACCATCCAAATTTCAGATGTGCTAAAAATCCTTATTTTTTTCTTTACACCTCTGGGCATACTATTGGAGTGTTTAAGAAAAGGTGAGATAAAGCTGGAACCCTGTCTCCAGTCTTCACAGTGTGAATATTCAATGCAGATACTCCTACCACTGACAGCAAAACATTCAGGTAAAACATATCAAGAAATTTTTAGAGCTGGAAATCCGTAGAGGTATGGCAATAAACACTGCTGACCCCTGAAGAGTATTTCTGAGGGCCATGCTGCAAAATAAAGAGATGTGTTCTCATATAATTGCAGTATCAAAGTTTATAGCCACACACTGATGAAAAAATGCTCCTGAGAATATATATATATATATATGCTGGTCAATATTGGAAAGAAAAATGCCTATCAATTTTTTATTATAATCATCCCAGAACAGTAGCAGAACAGAACAACTCAATGGAGGGGCTGCTAGAGGCTGCCTGTCTCAGTACCATGGTCCCTCCTTGCAAAGCAGAAGCAGCTGCAAGGCTCTATATAAGGACTCCCAGTAACTTAGACTTTTTGACAGTCAGTTGCCCCAGGGATCCACCCAAGTAGCCAAGTTACGAATGTAACGTAACCCCTCTGACAAGTGTATTTTTCACTTCGGTGCAAATTCTGTGTAGTTCCTAAGAATCCTTTAAAAAATCCATCACCTGTTTGGCTCACTCCCTGATTGACAGCTATATGCACTCCATGCCTTAGAAAGTTTAAAAAGTAAACATCTGGAATTTCTTGACAGGTAATTTTTTTCCTGACTTGCAAAGCACTTGGGAATCCTTCAGTACATTAATAACTTTAAGTGGGAAACCAAATAAATAGTGAGCTGAACATTAAAATACTTCTTCAAGAAGTGCATGAGGGTAATGAAGGTCTTCCTAACTTCCTTCCCTAAAGACAGTCAGAAGATGCAATATGATGCACTCTCCCCCCTGCCTTTTTGCTGCCATTAAGTGAGCTTGGCACTGGGCACTAGATGCCTCATGATCTGCTTCCAGGCAGCCAAGCAGATCAGCAGCTATCAGTTGTGGGTGGCAAAGCCTCTACATCAGGCCACCTCTGGACAGTTGTCTGAAATTATGCTTACCTTTACTTTGAGGGTAGCAGAGCACTGGAACAGGCTGCTCAGAGAGGTGGTGGAGTCTCCGTCTCTGGAGACATTCAAAACTCACCTGGACACCATCCTGTGCAACCTGCTCCAGGAGAATCAGGAGCAGGGGGGTTGGAGTAGATGATCTCTAGAGGTCTCTTCCAACTCCTAATGCTCTGTGGCCGTGGACCTCATGGTGATGCTTCGCCACGGCAAGACTAGCCAGCTCAGTCAGTCATGCCATGCTTTCGGCAAGAAACTATAAACTCAATATTGAAACAAAGTCATGGAATTTGAAATAAAATTTGATGAAAGAAGGTGAAAATGAAACATATATAACCACTTTTTTGGGATTCCTTCTGTGCCTGTTGATGAACATCTATCTTTGTGTGATTTTGATATGTAGAAAAAGTCACATGTGTAACCTAGATTGTGCTGCCATTTCTGCCTTTGTTGTGGTGGCTATTGCCTTGTACTTGAAAACTCAATGTCAGTTTTCAGGTCATTACACTAGAAACAGCCAGGAACCAATATCCAAAAGATCATGGCTGAAGAGCTATGAACAAAGAACTGATCCTGATGTATGTTCATTGTTAAAATCTGATTTTTTACTCCTGAGAAGCTTAAATAATATTAGATTTTGGTATCAATAGATTTTGCAGTAGAAGTTCCAGAAATACCAACCACAAAGATTTTGGCAGTGGTTCTCAGAATAAAGAGTTTCTTTAGGCAACGATTTAAGAACTCATTTGCTTCGAAAAAGAAATGTGGTGTGCTTTTTTTCCCCCTACCTTTTATAGAAAAATTGACAGCAATTTCCAAATGGCATACTGAATTTTAGAACTTCTGAGAGTCATGAAATTAAATTAATTGTAATTCATTCATCCTGATCCATAACCAGTATCACCAGCTAAAATTTAAATGGAGAAGACAACAAGATATCTACAGGCTACATAAGTAATTTAGGACTGTGACTGCTCCTGACTTTTGCACTTGTGTTCCTGAATTATTGTTCTACTCTTAAAAATCTTAAGCCTCTCCCTACTTTTTGCTATCCTCTGCCATTAATGCTGAAACAATGTATTTTAAAACCCAATAGTACCAGTCAGGCACGTTTCAGAAGCAGCTCCAGTATGTATGTTTTACCACTGAAACTAACAGCATTCTTTTGCACAGATGTTTGTGTACTGGGACCAGTGCTGTTGAACATCTTTGAGACATGGGCAGTGGAACTCAGTGGACCCTTAGCAACTTTGCTGATGACACCAAGCTGGGTGGTGTGGTCAACATGCTGGAGGGAAACAGACTTTGGCAGGCATAAGAGGTGAGCTCATGCCAACTTCATGAAGTTCAAAAAGGTCAAGTGCCAAGTCCTGCACCTGGACTGGGGGAATCCTAAGCACAAATACAGGCTGGGTGGAGAATGGATTGACAACAGCCCTGAGAAGAAGGACTTTGGGGTGTTGGTTGATGAGAAGCTCAACATGAGCCAGCGATGTGGACTTGCAGCCCAGAAGGCCAATCACAGCCTGGACCATATCAAAAGCAGCAGGGCCAGCAGATAGATCAAGGGTGGTGATTCTCCCACTCTACTCTGCTCTCATAAGGCCCCATCTGGAAAACTGTGCCTGGTTCTGGAGCTCCCAACAGATGAAGGACACAGAGCTGTTGGAGTAAGTCCAGAGGAGGGCTACAACTATGATCAGAAGGTTGGAGCAGCTCTGCTGTGAGGACAGGCTGGAGAAAAGAAGGGTCTAGGGGACCTTTTAGTGGCCTTTCTGGACCTGAACCAGCCTACAATAAAGTTGGAGAGGGACTTTGTATATGTTCGTGTAGCAACAGGATGAAGGGGAATGGCTCTAAACTGGAACAGGGTGGATCTAGGTTGTATATTAAGAAGAAACTCTTTCCTGTGAGGGTGGTGAAACACTGGAACAGTTTGACCAGAGATATTGTGGTTGCCCCCACCCTGGAAGTGTTCAAGGATGGAGTTTTGAGTAACCTGGTGGGAGCTCTTTTCCTATGGCAGGGATGGTTTGAACTAGATGATCTTTGAGGGAACTCATCAAATCACTAAGAATCTACATTCTTCATAGTGCGAGAAAAAGCAATGAAAACAAAATTGTCCCAAAATAGCATGGTACATTATAACAGCATATATTATTTTTAAACGTTTGTAGATTATGACTTTATTCACTTTGGAAGACAATATATCTTCATCAGTGAAGATGCAAAATGTATAATCAAGGCTGCAATAGTTGCTTACCCTCCCTCTCACTCCTACCCACAGTATTTAGAAAGACTAGAAACCAAAATTTCTGCCGTTTCTGTGGAATAGAGAAGCATTTGTTCATAATTCAGATACCTGCAAAGTTGATTTATCAAGCTTAATATTCTTCATGTGAAATTATAAAATCAGATAACACATTGAACTGATTGCCATAATTCTTCAAAGTTTGTTTTCCAGAGTGCAACAGATGCATATCATGAGCTGTTTAAAGATCAAAAAGCATTGGCTGCGGATGTATTATTACATTCCTATACCTATGTTTCTTTCTTAATGACAAAATATGCATTTTCATAGAAAGTTGTGCTGATAAAACTACTTTAATGTAAGGACTTAAATGTTTTAAAAGCATTTATCAACAGATATCATTAGCAAAGTATTTTATTCCTTATAGTTTATGTAGACTAAATCCAAGCATTTATTAATACAAACTAAGCACTCATTATAAATTTGCACAGAAAATGATAAAATATTATGTATGAAATGAATCATTAGCATGGACCATTAAGTCCTCTATTTTCCTTTAATTGAATTTGTCAGTAGTACCCTCTTTAACTGAAAACCAGTCATAACCACAAAATTAAATAATAATTAAAGAAAAACTATTCAAAGAGTTGCTTGGTAGCTAAGGTGCCATTTAACCAAAACAGCAATTTAATGTAAATTGCAGCCCATGTAGATGTAGTTCTGAAAATTATACATCCCGTGGTTCATATATGTTGGAATTAGCAAAACATTTTCAGCATCACAGCCTAGATGTTCTTATATTGATTCTGTAAACATAAAGAAAGACTGAATAAATGGGTGAAAATAGGTATAAATAGACTTATGGCAATTAAAGCTAATTAAGACTTTACAGAAATAAACTGCTGGCTGCTCAGTAAATTTTAGAAGCTTAGAAAATGCACCAACTTAGAGTGTATGCATTCTGTCACCATACAGTCATTCAGTAAAGACATAGATGTGGAACCAAAAATTATGCTTCGCCCATCATTTTTTTCCTAATGTCATCCAATTATTTCAGGATAGGTGGAACCTCCTATTTACAGACACTTCATTGCACTTGCTGTTTTACAAAAACAAAAACAAAACCAAAAAAAACCCAACACTCAAAACATCGACCACAACAAACCACTGAAAAGAACCAACCAAGACTCCTCTTCGCTCCCAGAAAAAAACCCAAATCCCAAACAGATGGCATTTGTACCATGGCTCAAAGGAAAGTGGATTTTGGTACGTCTGAAGAAGAAACAAAGCAATTCAGAGGAGATCCAAGAGCCTCCAGTGCATATATAGAGATTTTCCCATGCTACCTGAGAGTAAAGACTAAGACTATCCTTTGTTATTGCTGATGGTTCACATCATTTACCCTTGGCCAGTTTTTTTTGTTCACAAATTCTGTTTTGCACAACCAGCAGGGGGAGGCAAGATTTAAGGAAATGAACTGTGAAAACTTCATGGAAGCAAGTAGTTTTAAAAAAGGGAGGGTGGTGGAAAGCTTTGAACAAAAGCAAGAGGTGAGTAATACAAGACATTAGGGTTAAGATGGGATTTTGCTTGTTACTTTTATGTCAATTAAACCACAACATGAAGTTGCCACAGCTGTGCATTTTGAAAAAGCTTGCATCAGTTTGTCCGTTTTCCCAATGCTAGACCCTTTTGCTGCGAGTATACAGCTGTAGAAAAAATTATTTTATTTCCATTTTCTAGTAACATAAGCTAATATGAAAGAACAGAGCTGTAAGTAAATTATGTTACAAGTTTCAAAGAGAATGTCTCTTGTTTAAATATTTCATATAATTGAGTGCTTGTGTGTAGGAACCAATGAAAGAGATGCACAGCTGGACTGAATGCCCTAAAATTATTTTCAGAAATACATATCTCATTGTACTTTTCAATTCTTACTCACACAGCTTTCATCCTTCTGCAGAATAATTTACAAAACAACTTGCGTATGGTTGAATGTTGAATCTGTTTAGAGCATTTCAGGAAGATATTTTCAGACAGGACCAAGCATCTTGATGTATATTCATGTCTTCTCCATCATTGGTATAATTTAGGAGTACAAGCTACATTATGAAGACTAGTAGTCAATACATGTGCTTGTCTTCACACAGGACCTATTTTGCTGGGGAAGGAAGGATGCAGCCATGCTGTGCAGGGCAGGGATGTTCAGTTGTATAACTCTGTTTGGCACCAGACAGGTTGAGAGGCACAAGCAAGCCCTAGGAGATTCCTTCTTAAACCCGCACAGGCACTGCCTGGTGAATAAGTGGTCCATGACTTTCAGCAGGACTGCTTAAAAGTAGCTGAGTGAAAAGCAAAGTACAACATGTGGCCCACAGATTAACATCCTGTTGGGGAGCTGCATGGAACATCAATGGAATCATCAGCTCTTTGCTCCTTTTGTACCCCCTCATAGATCCCCAGTATTATCTCCCTCACGGATGATCTGGGTCTACTTGCCTCCATTCAGACTAGACTCGTCTTTTCAAATATGAATCTAATGTATGTTCAAGATTGTGTAGAACCATATAAATTATATAAGTATTTAAATTATGTATATGATTTTTTAAGATCATGTAGGCTTGAGAAAGAGGTGATAGTTACTGTTTTCAACTGCAGACCGACACTACCAGACAACAGCACATGATGACCTATGTTCCTGAGGTACAGGTTATAATTTGCACAACAGACCCTGTAGGACACTACATTGTGGTATAGTATGTTTTACCCTGGTTGAATTATTTGCTTTTTGTAACTTTCTACTCTTGAGTGATATCCAGTCCCAAAGAAGCATGCAGATATAACAGTTATTTGTAATTATAGCTTTGACGAGTTATTTGAATCAATGTATTCCAGAGCACAGGAAAAGTTCCAGCCTCATGGCTTTGATACTGACAGATCTGGTGCAAAGTGGGTGTTTGGATACAATGCCAAGCATAACTGGTGCCAGCAGTGGAGATTACATGTGCTGGCTCTATGGAAGTTTATAGAATTATACAATTG
The DNA here is from genome assembly GCF_003957555.1 of Calypte anna. NCBI lineage: Eukaryota > Metazoa > Chordata > Aves > Apodiformes > Trochilidae > Calypte > Calypte anna. Next base: position 136,272,013 of record NC_044244.1, read on the forward strand.
TTGGGAATAAGGCCACGTATGGTGGTACACATGAAGTCAGAGCACAGCCTTCATGTGAAGCCTATATTGCCGATTTAGTGTTAGCCTTCACTCTGATTTTTGGAAATAAGAAGGAATACAGCCCTTATTGCTTTGGTTCTGCACTTCTGTCAAGTTCTTCACTCAAATCAGAGGGTAGATGCTGGCACCATCCTCCAGATTCAGCTGCTCTTCTTCACCAAGTTTCAAATATAGCATCTAGAAATTTTTATTTTACCTCCTCCAGTAAGGCCATCTGTTCCCATTGCTTTCCCTCAAAACACCTGGCATTATCTTTTTTAGGATTTCTGGACTTCTATGATTTTTTTTTTTTATCCTGTTTAGAGGGAAATAAAGATCTTAAAATACACTTTAAAGCTATATGCACATCTCTTTTGTCACATTTCCCATATGTCATGCAGGAAAGTGGAAAGCCATACTAGGTGAATCCATTTCATCTATAGTTCTGCCAGCATCAGATGCCTATTGAAGACGCTCAGCAAAGGGCAAAGAAAACATGTCAAAACCAATTGACAACAATTCATCAAAGTTCAAAGACAAGATTGTTTTATAGAAAGGGAGTTCTTAAAGGAAATAGTTGGGTTTTATTCCCTTTCTCCATAGCAAGCAATCTTGGAACACTGCAACAACGTTTTCCAGAAAACTCATCTGTTTAACTCAAATATCATATTATTACTTAAATAACTAAAGGTCTGGTTTTAAAACCACAAATTCACAACCTGGAAATAGCCCACAAACTCTTTGTAATTTTGCAGTTGCATGACAAAGATATGAACGTTCAATGGATCTAAGAAGGGATTTGTGGTCTGGAGAACTCAGTGAAATTCCTTGGCCTGTCGTATGCAGAATGTCAGACTAGACTCTGATGATCACTTAAATAGAATAATTTAAAACACATTAAGTTCCAGCAGTTTCTAAAAGGTCTGGTAAGACTTAGTGAATTAGCATTTGGAAAGTTATATCATATTTATGCTTCAAGTAGTCACAATTTCTCTTTGGAAGCCTTTTTTCATGTGTAAATAACCAGGTATGAGTAATGTCTCTTGACCAGCAAATGGATATGCATCCAAGACACCTGAACTGCATCTGCTCCTCTACAAGCTGTAAATTTTGAAAAGGGAAGACTTCTTGGCTGGCAAGCTGAAAAGTTTGGGACCCAGTTGTTGTCCCATCATAGGTATCCTTTTCACATTAAGTCACAAATGAATCTGCCTAAAGTACAGACTTATTGCAGAGATAACATTTGGGATCAGTGACAAATGCCTGGCTGATCCAGTTGTACAACTTATGCTCAGCTACACACACAACCCCTGAGAAATTGTTACAAGCTTGTGTTACAGCACTTCTAAAAAGGAGGAAGGATGCTCCAGAGCCAAACCCCATCAAACCGAAGTCTTTAATATATCATTTTAAAGTTAAAGCACTGAAGTAATTTATAAACTGTCTGTCACCAGTGGCTGAACACCACCTTCTCTCCAAACAAGCTGAATTATACTTGAGAAAGTATGTCCTGGCTGAGCACTGAACATAATTCAACTTGCTGAAGTTGCATTTGAAAGTGATACGGGCACAGATGCGGTGTTCAAAGGCCAATCAGCTGCGTCTGACACCACATACCACCAGATGCTTTTTGAAAAAAATACAGTACATGAGAGAAAATCATTGCATAGTATGACTGAAAGAAAATTTCTGTCTAAAAAAGAACAAAATTTCCAATGATCAACAATAATTTTTATGTTGAATTCAGCAAGAACAGATCCAAGAGGGGAGACTACAGTATGATCTACCTCAGGGGAATGTGCCTGAGTCTGTATTATTCAACATCTACATGAACCACCAAAAATCCATTCTTAAGAGAAGTTTTATTCCTGCAAACAATGTTTGTAGCCCTGCCAAGATTAAAGGCTTCCCTTGAGTCTAAGCCAGATTTATGTCCATGCTCCTATGGCTCTAAGATTACACTATCAAAACCCAATTACTCACCAATATGACTAAACAGAAAGTGATTCTAGTTCATATTTTCTGAAATTACAAGTCTAGTAAATTTAGTGTAACTTGGAACGGGGTGTAATTTGACCACTGTTGCAACCTTGTTTGGTTTGGGCACATACGGGAAAAAGTCTCAGGTCCATGTCCAGAACAGAATGCTGAAGAAGCTCATGCATTCTAAATGGAGGCTAATCCAAGAACATCATGAACAGCTACACTAACCCTTTCCAGGGGCTTAGTATAAAACAAGAAGGGGTCACTCATGCAGTGAATTAGACAGTGCCAAGAGAAAGTTGCTGGTAGAGTAATTCATGCCTTAGATTAGCTGGATAGAACACACTGAGTGGGCTTTCTGGGATCATCCCACTGAAAACCACAAGCACAGTTTTGAATAAAGAGGAATCCATCTAACAGATTGAAGGCTGAGGTATTGGCTGCTGGGGCACGCTGCAGCTGTTGGCCAGCTGCTGTAAAATTTCCAGCTACAATGGGATGATTTAATAAATCATCAAGGATTTTGCATCCCATTTAGCTTGTTTAGAAAATAAAAAAATATAAAAAAGGACAACAAGCATTGACTTTTTTAAATACCTACTTGAGAGTATAACCAGTCAGGAGTTTGACCAGTCAGGAGATGTTTCAATTATGTCCAAAAACTGTTTGTGGAACAAAAGATTTATATGAATGTAATACATAGACATGCCAATGTTGGAAGCTACAGACAAAAAAATACCTCAACATACCATGGATGGTTGACTTTTCTGAGGAGCAAATGATTTTGGAAAAACACATAGTCATCATAGAAAGACATAGGAAAAAAAATAAAAAAGAAGATCTTCAGTGCTCAGAAGGTTTATCTTGAAGGGTGTTACTCTTCTCTTTCTCTATGCTGTAGTATTTCAGGCAGCTTGCATGCTCCATGTTCCAACTAAGTAGCATGGAAAGATTTTCCGGAGTTCATACAGATGAACATCAACAAAAATGATGCTTCGTCTTAGGTCAGTTCATTCAGTAGTAGATTTAGCCTTTTTGTTTGTTTGTTTGTCTTTTCTTAAATTCTGGAACACACCCATACCTTAATCAGAGGTACCATGATACAATGAAGAAAATGTTAGAAGGCTTTTGATTTACATGTCACACAGTTTTTCTGTCTCAGGTAGGTAATGTTGATTTTTTGATTTCTCTTCTAAAAATGAGTTCGATGTCTCAGAGTCAGTTCAGATTATTTAGCCCCATTTATGTTTTGTATCTGCCTTTGCAGATTGTGATTTTGCAAATATCTGTCACTTTCCTTTCCAAATCCATGATGGCTCTTCTTCTGTCTTTGAGTAAATTTAATAATTTAGTTTATGAGGTTACAAAATAATGTAAATTATCTGAAGATGGCTAGGAGGGAGGATGACAAGCAGTCATTAGAGTAAATTTGTCTGGGTTTACCTGAGTGAAAAAAAAAACCAAACACAAAACCTCCACATTATTCATTGTTATTGTCACGGTTTAACACTGGCCCGGCGATTAAACTGAATAACAGACGCTCTCTATTAATCTCTCTCTCCTTGATAGAGAAAGGAGAGAGAATAAGGGAGAGAGACTTATGGGTTGGAAACTAAACTACACAACTTTAATGAAACAGTAATGATAAATAAGTAAAATTACTAAATATATACAAATATACAGGAAAATGGAAACCACATTCCTCCCTCCTTTCCCCCAATAACTCTCACGTCACCACCGAGGCTGTAGGGCAGCCCTGGGAAAGTCCAGGCTGGACTCCTGGAGTCGGCAGCAGTCGGGAACTGGAGGCAGGAACACACAGATATGGGCTGGCACAGATTAGGACCACAGGCAAAGGAACGGACGGGATCCTTCCAGGATGCCGAGAAGGAAGGGAAGCAGGAAATCAGGAAAAGATCTGGCTTGGCCCTCGTGATGCCTCAAATTTATACTGAGTGTGACGTATATGGGATGGAATACTCTGTTTGGTCAATTCTGGCATCTATCTTGTCTGTTCCTCCCCAAAGGAGGGCTGCAGGTGGGACCTCTGTATCCTCCTGGGCGGTAAAATGTTTTCCTCAGAGCTGAGCAGTGTCCTTGGCTCTGCATACCAGTCTCTAGCAGTAACTATAAACATCAAGTGTTATCAGTCCCAGAAGCACACACTGTCTGAGAAACTTGCTGTTAATTACAGCAAGTGCAACTACTTACAAGAGACTTAGCTAAAAGTAAAAGTACAAAACAGAAAATCACCTTTATCCTGGCCCAAACCAGGACAGTTATGAATTAGTTGCTTGCATTTTTGTTGATACAATATTTCATCGGTATAGACTACTACTGCTGATTGTATTTATTTGAACTTAAAATGTGATAATACAAATATAACTCATCTGTTACATTTCTTGAGGTTTTTTTGTTTGTTTTTTCTGGGTTTTTTTGGGTTTTTTGTTGTTTTTTTTTTTTTTTTTTTTTTTTGGTGTGTGTGTCTGTCTAGTGTGACGATTTCCAGCAGGATTAGATTTACAGATTAGATTAGATTAGATTAGATTTACCCATGCAGGGTGTTATGCAACATATTTATTACAGCAATTGGGAAAGATCTAATAAAGTGTGACCAATTTTAGAAGTTGTACAAGACCAGATTAGAAGCTATGTGCTCTGCAGAGCTCCACAAAGAGCATCAGTGAGTAGTGGGAAAAATAGCTGATGCTGAGAACAAAAAAGGGAGGAAAGCTCTTCTTCAGTGAAGGGCACTAAGTGGGAGCATCACTTGGTAAAAAACACATCAAATGATAAGTTTTTAGATAATGGGGAAGAGTTCATCCAGAACTGGAAAGGAACAGAGAAGCCATGTGAAGCTAAAGACTCAGAGAAGAAATTTCACCATGGAAAATGTAGTAATTGAAGATGGTATTTTGGCATTTTGATCTGGCCCAGTAGCAAATTTCTACTTCCTCAAGACAGAAAAAGAACATTGTGTCAGTTCTCCCAAAGTCATACTACCTTAAGATTTTCATGCCAGGGACAAACATGTTTCCTTTTCAGCCTCTTCCTGCCTTTATTCAGCACTTTACAGGTCTGAAACTGCCATAAGGCAAAAATTTGTCTGACTAGCATTTAAAGGAGTATTGCTAGCAAAGTCATTAATAAAATTACAAACAGATTTTGCAAAAGTCAACACAGATCCTGTATTCTTTCAATAATAGTAATAATAATAGTAATAATAATAAATCAATCCAGGCAAAGTGAAATGGAGTCAGTAATAGAATTCAGTGGAGTTATATAATTGCTACTGGAATGGGAACACAAGTGGACTGTAGAAGAGAGAAATAATTTTACACCTCACTTGTGACTAGCCATTTGTTGGTTTAAGCATCCACCTCACTGGAGTAGAAGAAAAACATACTCCTCGTCATGTTGCATTAAAAACAAAGAAACAAACAAAAAACCAACAACAACATAAAACCAGTAAGACTTAGGCTCCATTTTTTAATGTGTAATTAATGTATTAATGTGAGTAATCCCAGACTCCCTTTAATACAATATCTGAATGGGTACTCAGCTTGGGCCTTTACTCAAAATGTTCATGATGTCCGACATATCATGAAGTCACTTTGTAAATGTCATGCTCTTGATAGAAACTAAGTCTTTTGCTACTTACTAAACTTGCCTTGCACAGCAGCATTCAGGACTAGACTTGCCCTGTTTATTTTCAGGCTTATCACACAGAAATGTCTAAATTAGGAGCACTGTTCCTTTAAGGTTGTTTTGTTCTGTTTTGTTTTGTTTTTTTCCAAAAGCAGTGAAGTGGCTAGGAGACTGTAAACAATAGTCATGCACCCAGCTAAGAGCTGAGGCATCTTCAGAAGATGTCTGTTTTTTAATTTTTTCTCTATTTTTTGTCTGTAACAAGACCTAAAGGCTATGTTTCTAATTTAATCCCATGGAAAGATGGATGAATATGGGATAATCTGCATAATTATGTTTATTGTTTGCCCTATTGTTTCTGTTTCCTGTTGGATAGAGAAGGGTGGTCTACTTCTTTCCAGAACTTTCTAGGACTTTGGAATCAGGATAAGTATCTCCTTTTCATAGAAGCCTTGAAGAAAGGGTATCACATAGTGGTCTTTCATTGATTTCATCAGCTATCTCAGAACAGATTAGAAGTAATAGCATTCTGGGCATTAGCAACAGTGAATGTAAATTCTTGGTTGGCTGAATTCTCTCAGTTTCTTAGAAGTCAGGATAGCTGAGCACAGGCAGAGAGAAACAGCTACTGAACAGTCTGGCAAGCAGACATGGATAGATGGCAAAGCATAGCAGGGTGATGTTTGCTAGTGACAGAGTTATTATGTGTAATACCCTACTCAGAGTGAAGCATTCTTGCACAGGAAAAGTGTAGTGATTCATATGTGGTTGTGAATGAATTTCTAATAATGCTTGCAAATCCTCTGGAGTTTGCAAAGGAATTCAGGCATTGTTCATTAATAAAAACCAATGCATTCCCCGTTCTCCCCTGCCCAGCACAAATATAAGCTGATTCTACCATTATTAATAGAGTGCATAATGAAATTACTTATTTGGGGTGGTTAGTAGAAGTAGTAATGCAATAAGGCACAGGCAAATATAGATGAGCATTGAGTTACGAGACTAATTTTAACAAAATAATGAATTGCATTCCTTGCAGGAGAAAAAAAAAAAAAAAAAAAGGAAACCAACAGCGGAAATGTGTTAATTAGAACTGGCCAAAAAATCAGGGCTCCTCGGCTTTGCATGATTTATACATTTGGCTTCTGCATGATGTACTTATTTATTTTTAGACCTAAACCTTTAAAACTTGAGCCATTTTGAGGAAAATTGATGTAGAAACATCAAATCTTTGTGGTTTTTAAACAAAGAGTTTGGGATACCAGAATGCTTCAAGAAGGCTGACATTCTTGTCAACCACCAGTGAGTATTTTACAGTAATATTAATTTTCCTAGCTGTCAGGTCTTCCACAGTTCCATCACCCCTGCCATGTAGACTGTCCCATAGGTAAAGATCACTACAAGTGAGAAATCTTTGCTCCAAAACAACTCCAAAACAGGAGACTTGGGAGCTCTGGAAACCTTGGCTGAGATGCTGGGAACCAAGCCATGGTTAGAGCCCAGAGTCACAGGGCTTTCAGAGTCTTTCCTGGATAGCAGGAAAACCTGACTTGAATGTCCACCCCAGTGCTTCAGATTTTGGGTTTCTGACACTCCCAAACCATCCCCCAACTCCAATCCCTTACCCCAGCCCCAAGGCAGAGGGGTTGGACTTGAGGATCTTAGCAATCCTTTCCAACCCTAATGATTCTATGATCTTTAAGGCCCCTTTGAAACCAAACCATTGTATGATTCCATGACACTGTTGCTGGAGAGACAAAGGGTCTGCCAGACAGGTAGGGCTGTGGAGCCATGCCAGTTGCAACGCTGTGAGACAGGAGTCCAGCTCATCTAGCTTTCCAGGAAGACTTCAAGATTCCCAAGTCAGGGACAGTTATTACCTTATCAATGCTACTATATTTTGTAATTTTTGTAGTAACAGTTTTTCTCCCTTTTTCCCTTTCATTGATGTGTTAACAGGAAAAAAAGCAAAATAATAAAATCATAGAATATGGTCACCTCAGAGCCTTCTCTTTTGCAGGCTTAACAACCCCAACTCCCTCAACCTTTCTCCACAGAAGAGATGTTACATTTCTCAGATAAGTTTTATAGCATTCATCTGGACTTGCTGAACAGATATGTTGTTCTTGTGCTGGAGACCTCAATACTGGACACAAAACTCCAGGTGGGGTCTTATCAGAGTGAATTAGAGGGGGAGAATCACCTCTCTTCACCTGCTGGCTATGCTGCTTTTGATGCAGTCATGAATACTGTTCCCTTTCTGGTCTGCAAGCAGACACTGACAACTCACATGCGGCTTTTAGTTCACCATTGCCTCCAGGTCCTTCTCCACAGGGCAGCTCTTGATCCATTAATTTCCCAGTCTGTACCTATAGTGGTGACTCTGTAGCCCAAGGGCAGGACCTTGCACTTGTCCTTGTTGACTTTCTTGAGGTTCACATTGGCCCCTTACTTACACCTGTCAAAGTCCCTCTATATGGCATCCCTAACCTCAAACATATCAACTTTATGTAGATAATTATTCATGTTAGGTAAAAGTTTTATGTCATAAATAACTGTGATTTATTTAGTAGACAGTAAAGATTTCTGTGAGGACCTGCCTTGTCCATAGTTTTGTTAAAAAGGCAATTATCAGCTGCAGAGGTGATATGTAAACAAACATGCTGTTGTTTCTTCAGTGGGGTGTTTTCTCCCTTACTATCACTTAAGATCCATCAGACTGTGCCTTGTCATGACTCAAACAATTTACATCACTCAATGCTGAGTACAATGTTGTTTTCAGTATAACTTAAGAAAAAAAATTAAGAAAAATTGATGGTCCCATATAACTACTGTGAATTTGGTTCCACAAGGTCTGCTTGGTAGTTCTTGTCACTGTGACAAAGCTCTTTCTTATGGCCTGAGTAACAGTGGTGGCTTATCACTGCCTAAACTTTCACTGGGCATTTCAGTCATGTGCAGCTATTTTGTATTGGCTCTGTGATTTCCAAGTATCAAAAGGAGGATGTAATACTTTCCCATGAATTGTGTTTTTATTGTCTGCATTCTGTTATTCCTGAATATTCCAGATCTGTAGAATCATCTTGAAAATATTCTGTTTTGGTGTTGGAAAATCTGAAGTTGTCAAGAGATAGGAATTAGAAAGAGTACACACAAAAATCTACATAATCCTTCAGAGGTTTTAAATGATCTTGAGTATTAACACCCCACATATTGCCAAATCTCTTGGACTAGTGACAGGCCAGTGGAAAGAGCAGGTTGGCAGTAGAGCTAGTCAGAAGTTTTCCAGCAAAGCAAATGCACACTTGCTCATGCTAAAAGGGTTTGTTTGAGACCCAGTTGGAACTAACATATGTCAATAATATAAAATAAGGCACAGCCTCACCTTTCCTTCAGCGATATTAGGTGTGATTTCCTGCTGACTTCAGATTAATTTCTTGCATAATAATTGGCAGCACTGCCTGAGTTTCCTCTAAATTGAAAATTATTGACATGTAGGAAAACGTTAACTTAACCAAGCCCCTCAAGGTTTATGTATTTATCCTTCAGAAACAAAAGAGATTTATTTAATCTCTTTCTCTGCATACTTCTTGTGGCAGGAATTCTGTTATACTGCTATTGATAAAAAGCTGAAAATTATGTTAGACTTAATTTGCTTGTCTATTATGTGCCAAGGAATGTTTATGTACCTAACTGTATCAGAACTTTTCAAAATTATATAAGATGCATTTAAAAATAAGATTATTATATCATCAGATAATAATTAGGCAATATGAACCGGTTCTGGCCTATTAGGCTGGAAGTATTTTCATTTTGTAAGCCAATAGAACCTATCTATAGAATTCCGTAATTTAAAATAAAACCTCAACAATTAATTTAGTTAACAAAACATAAAATCTAAAATGAAACATGATTCTGAGTGGGTAAATACCCATGCCAAATGGTGTCTTATAACAATAAAATCTCATTCAGCTGGTTGGCCAGATTATTCATACAGCTTCACGCTTTCCTACTTGCTGGCAAGCAACAGACATACTTGGTTACTTTGAGACTTCTGCTATATGGAGAGATTGCCATTCAATTATAGAGAAACTCTGGTGTTGTGCCTACTTTTCTGTAGCATTTTTAAGCTTTTCATGTAAGAAGAAAGCAAATGCTTTGTATTTGTCTGTCTTTGAAGAGAAAATGCCAGAAAGGTGATGATTCTCCTGCTGTTAAAATCTAATGCAACGTCATAGGCTCTTCTTTACATGTACTTGGTCCCAGGGGCTTACAAGCAGGAACATGAATGAATTTGCTCAACCCTTGACTCGTGGGGTAAATCTATCCAGAGACATCAGACCACTAAAATGAATCTGTAGGAGCAAAAGGTCTACCAGGTCACTGTAGCAGTTCAAAGCCTGCTGGTGCCAGTCCCAGTACACTCACACCAAACACAGAAATAACACAAATATAATAATCTTATTATTTTCACTTGCAAATTTGCCATGATTTAAATTCATTATCGAACAGACACTCTTCTAAAGCTTTATATTGTGAGCATGTCCCAGGTGGATGATTGCAGTCATCAAACACACCATGCTCAGTATTTATATAAATATATCATAAAAGAATCAAATATGATGAGCTATTCGCTTTGTTCCTTTATGTTGATACACTTTTCACAAAATATTTAATATGCTTCTGAAAATGATGATGCCAGTGATAAAGCTAGTTTGCAGTTTCATAGATAATTTATGGAAGTTATAAAAAATGAAGCAAATTGTCATAACAACATGACAATGTGAACATTCATGTTTACATAGTGTCCACATACAATACAAATACTGAATATTAATATGAAATGAGAATTTATAAAATTTGCAATAAACATAAAGCAGCAAAAAGTAACAACTTGATACAATCTCTGCTTATACTGCAACCTATAAACAGATTTTACTTTATGAATGACTTTGACATTTCCCTTAATGTGTATTGTTTTACATCTTTAACCACAAATCTTGGTATTTTTAAATGCAAATTAGATCGTATCTATCTTGCTTCTCCTTTCAGATAAACAGTCTAATTCAAGAGAAGGGAAGAAAGTCCATAGACAGCATTTTAAATGCAAGTGGCAGACGTTCATCCCAAGGGGTTCAAGTAGCAAAAATATCTGGATCAGATTCTGCCACTTTTGTTCTCATAAGGTAGCGATTTGTTTGTTCAATAATTCTATTGGCTTGCAACAAACTTACACTCAAGTTATTTGCCTAAATATAGGTATTTATTGCAGTTTTGAGATACTGTGACATATTCTCCTGGGGCAGGCTGACGGTACACAGGAGCTGTGGGATACCCACAATTTTATGATGCTCCTCTAGAGCAGAATCTATGGCCAGACAGGACACAATAGGGTATCTCAAAATGACACTTTGATTCTTCCTTACTTTTAGGCAATCACACCTATATTGATACCCAGTGATACATCTCCTCTGAGGCCAGCCTTTGCACAGAATCACTTTCTCAAAGCAACGACAGAGGACGTAGCATCTGTCTGCTATTTGCTCTGGTGGCATCTTTTCTGTGTCTCATGGATATCTGGAGAAACTGAATGAATCAGGAGGCCTGTGCCTTTGTACCATGCTAATACCCTGAGAGTATTCCAGTTGTAATTATAATACTTGAACTGTGTTGATTTCAGTAGCCTATTAATTACACTACTTGCAACTGGGAATGAGGCCTGAGGTTTTCATTTTCTTAGCAGCTCCAAAGCCCACTTCTTGTACTACCTTTTCCCAAGCAAAGCCCTTAGTCATGGCTAACTTTGGGCTTTGGTAGCAAACCAGATATAACACAGGCCAGTGGTTGCTTGTATCCATCACTAAATTTGGATCTTTCACTCAAAATGTGATTATTATCCACTACTAGTTAATAGCTCCTTGTTAGCTTCTCTAAGGCTGGACAGAGGCTAAATGTGACACTCCTTCACAGCAAAATTGCTCTTAGGTATTTTGTATTCCTCCGTTTCCATTTGCTCCATTTGTATCCCTCTGTTTCCTTCTCTTCATTGACTGTGCAGGGGCCCCAGACAGTTGTAATCCTGCAGTCAGGTACCCCAAAACAGTTTTTGAATTTCAATGAGATAAAAGTAGCCCTTAATAACTTGGTTTTCCCATTATACAGATGAATTAATGTTATGTAGATACATTGCTGCTGTCTCATTACAGTTAAGTGCATAAAAGTGAAGATGTGAAGTACTGCTTAAGACGTTAGGCATTTTTATTATTACTACCAGGAATGTGAATGTCAGAATTTTTGAAATATAAATATTTCAGCTAGGTGTTGCAACCCATGTCTTCTAAGGTTCATAGTGCACATGATTTTTCATCACTTGATTGGTAAATTATCCACATATTACCATAGCTGAGGGTATCACAAATGTAAGTGCTTTGTGTAATATCCAAGTTTGAAACATTATTCAAATTAGCTAACCTCCAAAAACACTGTGGAAGAGCAAATTACTGAACTCAGCTATGTAGCAAAATGTTCCCTGATAATAAATCTTGTACTAGCAAATGAGACACTAGTGAAATTTGATACCACTTTTAGACTCTTTCCCTACACAGTATCCAGTATGCTTATTTCCAAGGAAAAATCCTAAGCAACTAGGCTTAAAGGGAGAAAAGGTATTTTTACTTTTGATAATTAATTTCTGTGTTTGAATTTGTCTTGCTTTTAGCTTTTTAATATTATTTATTTATTATTTATCTTGCTCTTTAGCTTAAGATCTTCACAGCTTATTATTGCTCTTACCTTTCATCATGTACAGTTGTACTAGTTACTTTTATTTGCTTTTTTAAAATATTGGACATCTGTGTCATGCACTATTCCTGTTTGTTTTAGAAAGCCCGAGAGCAATTACACATGGTTCAAGTTCCTTCTAATTTACAGAGGCTTTCTAGAAGTCTGGAAAACTTTCAGGTTCAAATCAGACTATCTGCAGCCGCCTTTGGGTTATATCTGTCTTGGCAAGTATGCACAGATCCATGGTAATCAATTCAAAAGGTATTAGAGACATTATTGGTTGTAATTATCATGACACCTGAGTCCAGACCTGTGAAATAATTATTAAAGTCATCACCAGTGTGCAAAGGTTTCGTGAGTCATTGATTTTATATCAGTAAGTGCTTAACGGATTTTGTGACTCCTAATATGAAGCTGAGTGTCTATTTCACTTAGAGAAACATTAAAAATAAGAATGATAGTAAAAAAAAAAACAACAAACCTCTGTTATCCTAGAGGCTAACGAAGAATAAAGAATTAAAGAGAAGATACCATCATTCTTCTTAGCATTCCAGGGCTTGAAATCAAAGCTGAGTTGCTTGAAAAATGTCAGTGTTACACATTGAAATAGCTTGCTGCCAAATAAAATATATGCAACAGGATTTATAGTGAGAGATTGAGAAAGGGGCCTTGGAGTCTTCTTTTTCTTAATGTTATATGTATGCTTGATTCTTTTTATTTATTTTTGGCAGCTGTGACCCTGAACATCTGAAACTGAACATGCTCTAGTCCCTGTTCCTTCTTGTTACCCCCACCCCTACTTAGACAGTAGCAATGGAAGTTTTAGGGTATATTGCCACATTTTCTCATTCTTTCTGTAGCACCACGAAGCTTTGCTCTGGACACCTCTGTAAGGCCTTTTGCCTCAGGGTTACCTGTCTTTCTTAACTGAGTGATTAGAAAAAATAGTTTCTAAGTTAACCAGTGAATGCTAAGCAGTATAAATACCCCCTTCTTCCCTTCTGCCTCCTTCAAATGCTATTTCCTTCATTATGTGACTGCATGTGCTGTGTTTGGCCTAAAACTGATGTGCCCATTGATCTTCAGTGGTGATGAATGGAACGATGATGATGAATGGGCATCCTACAGAGATTAAAATCATTACACCTGTGGAAGATCAAACCTACATACGTCAGGGAACTGAGATCTTTTAACACTTGTCTTCTACGCAGTCTTGACATATAGTGCTACCTGCCTTGAGCAGTAGGTCACAGTCTTTTATTAGTTAACTCCTCTTCCACCCTTTTGATCATTTTGACCTATTATATGCCTAGTTAAAAACAGTTTCCTGCAGTCCCTGTAGTAGAGATCAAAAGGTGCATTTCATATCTAATGTGCCTATCAGGATCATCTGCAGCAGCAAGCAGTCCTGAAGCCAAACAAGCTGATGTGCAGGTCCCTAAAGCTACAGCCACAGATTGTGCATTCTGGTGGATGGCCAAAGAGATATAGATTTATGAGGATGATAGCTCACACTCCTGCTCATTTGTTGTGCATGCAAGATGTAAAACGTCTTTAATCAGGCCTTCCTATGGCTACATCTACCAAAAGGAATGTGATGCATAGATCTAAGGCTCAGAAGTTTTGATGTCACTGATTTAAGAGAGTGAATCTAAGAGTTGGGTAAAACACCTTGTGACAGATAACGTCAAGTAATGAGTCCTTAAAAACCTCTGTCTAGCACACAAAGTTATATGGAACAGATTTTGCAGTACTGACTGCTCTGAAGAGGAAATAGCTATTTGCTATTAATAGATATTGCTGTCTTGTAACTACGTTTAACTAAACATCTGAACATAGATGGAAAATTAAAAATAATCAATAATTTTTAAAATGTCCCTAAAATGCCTAAATAAAACTCATCCTTATTTTGTGTCATCTCAGAGAATGATGTCTCTTGTTTCTTGACATCTCTCACTGTACTTTTTGATGCTCTCTTTTCCCCCCTTTTTAAATACACATATCTAGGTGGGTTTTGTTATTATTACTCCATTTAACTTCAGTCTTATTCCAGTTTTTTTCCTTCAGAGAATCATTAAGGTGTGGGAAATAAGTAACACATCTGAACTTGATGGTGAGCTGAGGGTCATAGGAGAAAAATAATCCTTTATGTATGAGCTACTTCAGTAGCAAAGCACATTAATTGTCAAAACAGAGAGCAGAAGAGAGGAAGTGAGAGTCAAAGTTGTAGAAAATGTATGAATCTAAATAACTGCATGTATATCAGACTGATTAAACTGTATAGCTCCCATGGGAAGTGATGAAAGTCCTTGCACTGGTTCTTCCAAACCTCTATGAAATAATATCTACTTGCTTTGGCTGACAAAATTTTTGTATCAGTTCATCCATGCTGTCTCTGTGTAATGTATATGAACAAACATGCAATACATGTGTATGTGTATAGGTATAGATCTATATACAAATATATATTCAGAAATACCCCTCAAGAGGGAGACAGTGGTCTAGATCCACCTATACTTCTGGACTGGGTTCCAGAAAGTGTTTTCTCATCATCATGCAATCTACTACATCCAGGGTCATCCTCTCTCATATGTGTAACCATTTGAATAAATTACAAAAGTACTGGACAATGTTTAGGCATTATTCTGATAACTAATATTTCTGATGAGAGTGACAATAGGGTGACACTAGGACTCATCTTTATGCAGCAATATCCCCCTACCCTACCTCCATGCTGTTGAACTCAGCTGAGCTCCTGAGAGGGTACACCTCAAATTTTTTGTCCTAAAACTTTTTTAGTGTGCCCTTCTCTATTTATTCTACATTGATGTGAGCAGTATAAATAAAAATAATTCACGGTGTTAGAAGCAAAGCATGGCTTACTGAAACTAATCAGAAGATAGGACTATGGATAGAAAGAATTAATTGAGATGATATCTTTATCATATCTACTTAATAAATAATCTGCAAATCTAAATAGCTATTCATGTGCTATTATGTACCATGGAAAATGGCAGCAGTATCTACAGTATGTGATTTGCTAGTTGTAAGTTCACTAAGGCAGAGGAAGAAAATCCAGGCTGTTTAACCTATTTGAGACTCCTTGCCTTGAAAAGATAAAGCTGAAGTATGTTCTCATTAAAACAGAACAAAACAAAAACCTCCAACCAAATAAAAAAATCCAAAACCAAAACAAAAAAACCCCACATTTTTAGAGATAAAAATGCATAAGAATTGTACTACACAGGATGCCAATTGAAAGCCATTGAAGGAAAATTACAAGAATTAGGCAAAGAATTTGATAGGATAGACAAACCATTTGACCTATCCAAAGCAGATATCGAAATGGATATGATGTTATTGAGAAGTACCAATATCTAAGTATCAGGATGTGCTAATCTACATGCTTTCACCAAGAAGGATTTCCCAGTGAGGACAAGTATGCCACTTCTGTGTAGTATTTTTGATGAAGAAAGTGACAGAAACCCATTGATGCACATTTGCAATAGCAGTGGATTGCACCATGCAAAGGAAAAGAAACGCCTATGCCTACGGAAGATAATTACATTAGACATTATGTTTGAGTACATCACATAGGCAAACAGTGAAGCAGTGGGAGTAATACAGTTGGAGAACACCTACAATGAGAGAGTTTTAGCAACAATTATACTGTTTGGTTACAAAACAGAACAAGGAGAAGGGAAATGATGAAGCAGGCATAAATGCCTTGGTACTACTGTTCTGGTAACTAATATCTTCCTAGATACAGCTTCTGGAACGAAAAAAAAAAAACACCTGAAATTTACAGCTGACACTGGGAATAAATGAGTGATATTCCAGGGAAAAACTATAGGAAAATTATGCCTCTTTGCACAGCGGAAATATTGTCTGCATCCATGAGACTGGCATGATGTGGACAGCATCTGCTATTCACAGTGGGTGAATTAAACGTTAAATGTAAAGAGAATTAAAAAAAAAAAAAAAAAAGTGAATTGTCTTAGTAAACCAATCTTGAGACTTGATACTAGAATCCATGGAAAGGCACTGTGTTTTGGAGAAAAATCAGAAATTATTTTTTGAAATGGGTCATGTAGTATCTATGAGTCTATTGCAGATTCAAGAATGCTCTGCACATGCAAACAATTCTTTATGTGACAATGCCTTCCAAAGTCTAGAGAGAAGGAGGACTTGCTAGGAAGCTTACAGCCTTCCAGTGGAGTAAGAAACAAATGGAAGAGCATAGCTGAGGAAATCCCGTAAAAAATAAGAAAGTACAAATATGCACCAATCCTTGGAAAAATAGAATGAAATAAAACTAAATCCAGTGACCTGTCCACCTCAAATCCCACAGAGAGCATTTATTTAATGTCTACGAGGAGTCTGGAAAAAAAAATAAATTCAGATATTTGGCTATTTTTGAAGCTCCTTTCTGAAAATGATGCTTCGTCACCAAAAAAGATACATGAAATACAAATTTTAAAATGCAGAAAATTTATACAACTGGTATTTGACTATACACAGCATCAAAGAAGCACATGACAAAAACTCAAAAGTGAGCTGAGGGCAGGATTGTCAGAGATATAAACGCAGGTTTAATTGCAGTTAAATTGCAGAAATTTTGCCATGGTGTATTAGAAGTGCCAAATGTTTAGATGGGTTTGTATTCCTGGAAGAAACATCCATCGAGGATTATTAATCCCAAAGCTAGCATCCTTGGCTCAGTAAGTCCCAGTGGTGGAGGCTGGAAAGTACCACAGTCTGTTTGCTCTGTTCTTGTATTGTTCTTTAGGTGTCTGCTGTTGCACACTGCTGGAGATGGGAGATAGACCACTGGTCTGACCCAGCCTGGCTAATTCTGTGTGTGTACAGGTGTAGAGAGCCAGAATCAATGCAGAAATAATTATTCTTAAATTTATTTTTTTTTAAAGGACAACAAAAAAAAAAGGTTTTTCGTTGCCATTGAAAATTGGAAATTTCATCAAATTTCATCTGCACACATGGTAGAATAGAAAGATCTGTAGCACACTGCAAAATCTTAGAGTGCTTTGGACAAGGAGTCAGCTTCTGCACCACCACAAATTCTCTACATGATCTTAAAGCAACAGAGAAATGCAACTTGGAGATGCAGTATTTTTTTTTCATGTACTTTCACATAAAGAAAGTATCTACACCAAAAAGGCTTGGAAAAATATTGGATATGTTACCACAAGCGAGTTTGGGGCAGCTTTCTTAGAAATAAGAACTTAATAATAATGCAAAGAGACTTTCCAAAGACATGCTAAGGTTGGTGTTTCTATTACAGGCAAAACATCTTTGCCTTTATTTGGACACAGACTTTTTAAAAGTTGACATAGCAGTGCTGAAGAGAGAAAAAGAAGTTTTTCCAGAGAAAATCATGGCAACTTGCAGTCTCTATATCCATGATCCAAAGCAAAACAGAAAAAAACGCTTTACAAATATTTAAGAAAGTACCCAAGAAAAATGAAGACAAAATATTTACTTGAGCTTTGTAAAGCATCAATTCATGCTTGTGGAAACCAATGCGTCATTTATGCACAGACTGAGGAGCGGAAAATACTATCAGTGTTACCTGAAGAGTGCTCTCTTCCCATGTGCAGTTGCTAAGCGCAGCCACTGTTCTGGATAAATGGAAGAAGACTGAAATAATTCTTAGGTGTTACTTACACAACACTAAATTTTTTCATGGAAATTTCTGGTAAATCAAAGTGAAGTTTCAATAGTTCATGGCATGGTAGCTAACAACCAAGTGAATGGGTTATATGAGAAATGGACAGCACCTCTTTGGCTAAAGCCACAGAACCCCAGGGGACCACAGCCTGCAAGGAAGAGCACCTCCAGTGGCAACAACAGCATAAGAAAAAAAAAAGACTGTTATCTTACCACTCTCTGAACATTCAACTATGCTAGAGATAAAATACATTCCAGTCAGGAGACAGCACAGAAGTTAGAAGCAGCTACTGCATACCTACAAGTGTAATGAAAGATGTGCTCTAGATATGGCAAAAATTCAAAACCAAAGAGTGAAAGTGCTACAGCAGCTAAGATTGTTGTGGGGTTTTTTGTTTTGGTTTGGTTTTTTGTTTGTTTGGATTTTTTTGTGGTTTTTTTTCTTTTTTTCATTTTGTGCATAAGTGACCCACAAACTGCAAATAAATAAAGAGACAGAAAATTTTCACTAGTTTACTCAGTACTTTGTGGACCCAGGAGTCATGTAAAGAAAGGCACAGACCAATGTATCTTACAAAAATATATTTGGTATTGCCTTCATCCTAACCAGAAGAACCCAGTGTCTGGAAAAGATGATCCACCAGAGGTTGAGTAGTTGGCTCAGGCTAAATTGAATAAGAAGTCTGTTAAGGGAAAAGTTGAGAATATTTTTGAGTTACTTAAGAACAATTAGCTGCTAGAGAATCAGACCACACAACAACATCAAACATTCTACATAATGTGAATCTGGGACAAGGCTACCCCATAATGAGGTTTTTCATTCTCCTTTGAGGAAACTCTGATAACTGTTCCTTGCTCAAGAACTGCCTTCTCTTGAATACGCCATGCTGTGGTTTACAGAATTAAATGAAACAGTATGGGCTGCAACAAGGGTGTCTCCGAGCAGCAAAACAAGTGCAAATACATCTCCCATTTTGTGTCAGAAATCGAAGGTGCTCTTTATGCAGACCACAGTGCAATTCTGTACAAAAAATATGATTCTAAGTATTACCTAAATTTTTAAAGTTAGATTTTTAAAGGTTTATCTTTGAATATGAAGAGAGATGTAAATCCAGAACTGCAGAGGGCATGATTTAGAGAATTTAGAATTTTATAAGGTGAGGTAGGAAATGGAGGTACAAAAGTTTCATCAGAGAGAGGAAACAAAATGCAAAAGATTGAACTTTTCCAGTACTGAACTTGAATTAAACAGTAATGACTATTTATTTTCAGATTAACTGTTCCTATTTAATATTGCTGAATGCTGTGTGATTTCTGAAGAGTTAATAACAGATATCATCTTGTAAGTTATTCATTTCAAAAAGTCTTCTAGATATATCAATTCAAGACACCATATCAAATTCATACGATTTACAGTTTATCAACCTATCTTTAAAAGCCTGTG
Source organism: Calypte anna (assembly GCF_003957555.1). NCBI lineage: Eukaryota > Metazoa > Chordata > Aves > Apodiformes > Trochilidae > Calypte > Calypte anna. The sequence continues at coordinate 136,291,598 of NC_044244.1, forward strand.
AAGATAACAAAGCTCTTCATATTTAAAAACCCACATAAGATTCAAAAGATTTTAGTGCTTAGTAGAGTTACAAGCAAAGTTAATTGAGAAATTAAAACACTGGAACGCTGACAACCAGAAAAAAGAGGGAAAAGATTAAAAAAAAAAAAAAAAAAGAAAGGGAAAAAAAAGAAAAAGAAAAAGGAAAGATGTTTCAGCCATTCTTTTGGCTGCCTTTAGCTAGAATATCATGATGCTTCTTTGAGTGCTCCATTAGTTCCATCATCAGGAGTGAACTTTATGAAAGGAAGAATAAAATCTTCAGTGACAAATACCTAACAAGCTTCTGGAGCCAAAGAGCTGTGCTTGCCAGGAAACTAGAGCAGAAGAGGGAAGAAAAAAAGAATTAAAGAGAAATTGCAAGGAGGGAGCAGGGTTACCCACACTGTAAAGGGAAGAGAACGTGAGACTGGAGCCTGGAAGTGAGTGGCAGCCTGCCAAGGCAACAGCTACGCCATCTGCAGCAGGGTCAGAAGTCAGAACCATCCTTGAAAGCAAGCCCCATGGAAGATATCTAAACAGAACCAAGGAGGGCACTCGCTCTGCTTCCTGGGGATACCCAATATGCTGCTGACAGTCTTCCTGCCAGGGCTGCAAGCCCCAATGCTCCTCTGCACCAGGAGGAGTGCCCCGCGCAGGCGCCTCCTCTCTCCTGTGGCCCTGCGCAGGGTGCTGCCAACAGACCCTTAGGATGGGCATGGGGAGGCTGTGGTTCTGGGACACCCTGTGCTCCAGGACAAACCCACTTTAATACCAATTGAAAAATGGGACAGAATAACACCAGCCCATGGTGGGGCTTGCTAGCAAACACAGGGTAGCCAGGCTACAAAAGGCATGGCCTGGAGGGCAGGGGGAGGGATGAGGTGCCGGGGAGCATCTTTCTCCAGTGCCAGCAGTGTGATGGGTGTACCACACGTGGGCCTTGGAATGCTCTGTGAATGTGACAGAGAGAGATAGGGGAATTCTGATTCTGAATTATTGCCAGCTTGAACTGGGTTTTATTTCTACCCCCCCTCTAAAAAAATATTGGAAAAGGTGTACCAACCAGCAAGCAGAGACCTCTAGTACATGATCTGTGTAAAATGACAGGGGCAGTAAATAGAGTCTAGTCTCACCAGCACATCAATTTATCAGTTCTGGAAGCCAGCCTTTTGGAAATATTTTACCTTTCTTTCTTTCTTTTCTCTTTTTTGTTTTTTTCCTCTTTTTGCTTTTTCCTTTTTTTCATGCTCATTTTTTCTCACTTTTTTTGCTGGTTTTTTTTTTTCTCTTTAAGTGCATAAATATTCTATCTTGTTCTAATACAGTGTCATAGAAAGTATAAAAAGAGGGGTCTTGAGATGCTTCTGTTCTAATAATCTTCTACCAGAGAGAAAGGATGGGGCAAAAGGCTAGCGAGAAATTTATTGTCTAGCGTGCAGTGTGTAATTACCATAACTTAGAAAAAAAAAATCCACATGTTGGTGTGTTTGATTTAATGCCATCAGAAGTGTAAGGTTACATGAAATAAATGGCTAATTGGGTTAATTTAATAGCAGGTTAAATCTTTCTTTTATTTTGTGCTAAAGGAACATTAAAATGGTGCAGTTTTCAAGTGGTCTTGGAAAAGTAGAGTTTCTTGATAAAAAAATATATAGTGTTCCTACTGCTAGGTTTATGGTGGGAGTTACTGGCATTCTTCCAGTTCACCGCATGAAAATCTAAGCTGCCTGTATAAGCACAGAATTTAGTGTTGGGTCTTAAGGTTTTGGTTGGCCTCTTGCCAAAGATGTTATGTATTTAGCTGGGAAAATTGCCTAGAAGTTAATTGAGAGGAAAACACTAATATACATCCTCCACCACCTTAAAAATGCTATGGATATGCATATGTTGCTGTTCATCGATTAGACATGAGTGTTTGCAGTAAAGAGTTAGTTTAAAATTGGTCCAAAAATTGGCTGGATTGAGTTTTCAAAGCCCCTTCATTCACTAATATTCTCAAGTAAAATTATTGTTCCCCCTCTCTTTTTAATCTGCCTGCTTGCATGGTATGTGGATGAGCCCCCGGCAAGTCACAATGTGACCACAATCATCTTTGGAGCGGGCAGAGCTGAGGTGGAGCAGCTTTGTACCCCCTTCGAGTACCAGGTGAGAGCAACTGTACCCTTTTCCCTACAAATTCCTCTGCTTGTGACAGCCCCGAGTCTTAGAGTGTGTCCAGTAAATCCCAGGTCTGATTACAGGGTGGGCATTGGCACTTAAGACTGCTTAAGAGCAGCAACTGATTTTTTTCCTGCTATGCGACTAGCCACACTGCATGCATCTCAGAGCATGAGATCTCTAGCAGAGCATCTCAGGAGCCCAGCATCTCTGGGAAAACCCAGTTGAGCTGGGCGGTGAGACCTCAGCAATTCAGCAGCTTTCCATATTGCCAGCAAAATTAGGGTTTTTTCAGCCTCATTAAGTGAAACGATGTCTTTAAACTGTACTGAGCCAGCCTGCAGCAGCAGACTTTAAGTGGTTAATGATCACATCTGTAAGCAGGCTCCAGATCAAACAGGCTACCTTTTGGAGTAAGGAGGCTGGGAGGCAAGAGGCACAGGAAAACAAAATTAGGAGGGATGCTGAAAGCAAATAAGAAAAAGGCTTTCTTCCAATTGTGACCAGCTGTCTTCTTTTGTACACCCACTGGATGCTCCTGATGCACTGGGCTAGAAGAGACACGAGCAAAGTAGAAACAATGACATTTTGCTACTGTATGAATTCCCTCTCCCTTCACTTAATCCTGTTCTTACTGGGGCCTTGTGCTGAAAGCTGATAATTTTGATGGCCCCTGAATAAAGCCGGTAGCTTGAATTCCTGCCACCAGCCCTTTTATAATGAATAGGGCTAATGAATGCTAGTAAGTGGTAGGAATCTGTGACCAGCTGCATCAAGGCAGGTAATACAGCTCAGATTTAATTGGGAGCAGGTATTGGAAGGCTGTATTACTTTAATTGGTGAGGGGGTTTTCTAAATGGAAAGGACAAAGTATAATGGACAAATTGTGCTGTACAATAGCACTTAAGCCGGGATTGTATGCATTCGTTAATCTGTTGAGGAATGAGGCAATTCTAAACAATTTTCTCAGTGAAACCAACTCCAGAAAGCTTGTCCCTTTTGTTCTCCCTTGGGAAAATGCAAGATTGAAACAGAAAATACCTTTACCGAGGCAATCATTTGCCACGTGTGGAAAGCGGATACAGCTGTAAACTATGAAAGAGGGATCTTTGTAGTACAATAAAGGATGGAAAAAGAGATAAAGCTGGGGATAAGAGTGGGCCTGTCACTGCATCCAAAGGAGGAATAAAGTGATGACATTTACAGTGACAGATGAGACTGTAAAGAGAACTCAGGACAATTTAGAGAGGGAAATTTGATATTTAAAAGAAAGGGCTCTGATAATTAAAAGTAGCATTACATTAAACTGTTACGCATGTCATTAGTGACAGAAGGGAACTGGTGCCTTTTGAAAAGTTAATGATTCGCACAGACCTGCTCTTGAAACTTTGTATGTTGTAAAGTTCACTTGAACACAGCATACTGTATGCAACACGGCATAAATTTTCTCTGTGTTTTATAGTAGGAAATAAGAAAGTTATATGATAATATGGAAGGTGTACTGTAAATACCATATGCCAATGTGTGTACAGTGTGGGTGTGTATGTGTAGAATCGTTGTACACTGGAGGTCCAAGGTAGAGTTGAAAACCCAGCAGATATAAATATTGTCAAAAATGCTCATTCTGTGGAATCCTTGGAAAAGGCTGGGTGTCTCGTTCTCAAGGCACAGGTTCACACATTTTATTTTTGTCTTGTTTGTGTTTAGCTAGATCTGTTCAACCCAGTGTGCCTATGGCAACAGAAGACAGCTTAAGGAGTAACCTCTAAAGGTAGAATGTATTTAAAGTGGAACAGCACAGCACATAGAGCCAATTTATGTGACTGCTGCAGCTGTAATGGGTTAAGAGAGAGTTTGACACTGAGTTCTTCTAGCAAGGCTTTTGCTCTGGTATACTTCATTACAGGTGGGAAAACGAGAAGGATTGTATGTCCTTCAGAGTTCATGTAGGCCGGGCAGTGGGAGGAGAAAAACAAAACGAAGCTGAAAGTGAGTGTTGAATGGGCTTTCCCAGGATCCCCAGGTGGGTTTCATGTATTGCCTAATGTTGAAAACGAGACACATTCAGCTTTCTGTACTGGTTGTAAAGGATGAATTATCTTACACTTACTATTGTGTGTGACTAAAAGTCAATACACAAAGCTGCAGCTTATTTCAGAAATTCTTTGTCAGTAAGAACCATTTTGTGTTCTTCAACATTTCTTTCCTTTTTGCAGATAAGGATAGAATTAGGTCTCAAGCTCACAAAATATTTGTATTTATGCATAAGGTAAGTTCTAAATTAAAACTGCAGTGCAAGAGTAATGCTATTAAACTCTATAAAGAGCATGAAATGAATACTTATCTGTTTGTGTGAAGAAGGATCCAAAATGTTTTTTGCAGAAGACTGTAGCTAGCACTGTGTCAACTGTAGCAAAGTTTGCATGAAAGTAGGTGAGGTATACAATAAAATAACCTATAACAGGAAAAAAACATTACACACAAGACTACCTATATGACAAACTATACTTTCCTTAGCCCTCTAAATAAGATGTTTCAACAATGACAGACACAGGAGAGTGCAGCTGGAAAATACTGTAGATTTAAAAATAAAGCATTACTTATGGAAACTAAGCAGACTCCTCTGAAACCCCCAAAAGATGCACTGATTAACCACTAAAAGTGTCCTAAGATCAATTTTATGCAATAATCATATTTATTTGATACAGAGAAAATGAGGCTGCTTAACCTTACATTGCCTCCTGTCAAAAAACATGTTTTATCCCTGTACAGCAAGCATCTTTATCCCAACCACATGACATTAAAAAGCATTCATGGAAACTTACCATGCAGAGGGAAAGGAGTTTCTTTCAAAAGCACCTGTGTTCCTAATTTTTACAAATAGACAGCCAGAAAGTGCAGTGACTTCGGGTAGGCTTCTAGAATATTTTTAAGCAATCTGGGACTATAAACACTATGTTACTCCTAATTATGATCTCTCTCTGAGGCTTAGACAAGTATCTAAAAACAAAGATTTTTTTTTTCATTAGCCTGAAAAGAAATAGCCAAATTTTATTAAAGTTTGGATATCTTTCTTTCTCTATATGCACGTGTGTATATGTGTGTATATATACGTATGTGTTTGAGAAACATGTTTGCAGATGTGATGAACTTTGAAGCATAGTTCTGAAAATAGTACCCATGTCACAAAGCTCCATTATCTCTATCTGCTTGCTACTGCCATTAACTTCTTGTTCTTCAGGCTAGTTCTTTGCATTCCCTGCGTGACCTAAACGAACCTTAAGGAAAACAAAACCCAACACTTAATTTACAAATTGAGAAAGGTCAGAGGTCAGTATGCCTTAGCACTGAAATCCTTTAGATGACAAGCATGTGTTGTGTCCTACATTTCCTAGTTAATGTGCATGAATCATAAGTTTGAAAAGCCAGTTCTGTGGTCTTTGGAGTCAGAGTTCTTCCTGGCACCCAGCCTTCACAGCAAAGCTGGAGCGGAGAGCTGCACAGCCTGTCAGACGTGCAATGAAATCCCATGTTTCAGAGTCTCCATGCAGCTGCTTTTTGGTAGTAATAGCTGGTTGATACTCATCTGTGTTAGGTGAGGTTGGAAGAGAGGAATCAGTGCTGAGTGGTTGTGCATCCTCTCACAAGATCCCAAAACAGGTGATGCCACATTTGTACGTGGTCCATGAACATCAATAGAGTTCTGTTTCTGGAAGACCCATGGTTTTCTGTGCAAAGTGGCATAGAGAATTGCTTAGTCATGCTTGCTTCTCAAAGAAAATATCTGCTAATTCATAAATTAAGAATATTAATTAGTTTCCTGAAACTCTGTTTTTCATGAAAACTATTATGCTGCCTGAGGGATTTGATGTGGCTGAGTCTGAGAGGAGACACTGCCAGTAGAAACAAAATGTGGTCTGGATGTTGAAAAAACTTAAAGCACAGTCTACTGCACGTGCAGCTTAACACCTTTTGTATCCTTGTGCCACTGTTTTTGGAAAATTAATGTTTTTCATCATCTTTTTGAGAGTTACACCTTATAGGTCAGACTGTTGTCTGCCCCTCCCACTATTCAGGATGGGTAAGTGACTAAGGGCACTTCTGAGTGCTTGTTTAGCTGCAGCTTCTGCAGCTTCTGCAGAAGCCTTTATGTGATTCCCATAATGTCTGGGTTGCACAGGGAAAAAGCCATGGGAAGAAAAGCAATCTGTGCCATCACCTGGATGGAGCACACTGAGAGGAGTGGAGGGCCCAAGCTGATCCCTTGTGTGGCTCCCAGAGCCAGGGTCCATCTTCCTTTATCCCCAGAGTAGGAGTGTTTGTAATGGGCCAGTTCACCCCAAGTGACTCTGTTTCATATAAAGAAATGAAAAAAAGCTTTATGTGGCAGAAGTTGCAGGAAAGAGGATAAACAAAATTTGAGAAGCAAATGGAAAAGGAATGTATTGAATTTAAATCAGTCACTGGAATTTACATTCAGGATTTTTCTCATTACTACACATCTTTGAGATTTTGCTATATTCATTTTACATCAGGAAATTCTTAAGATGAATAGATATTGTTTGTGCCTCTACATACTGTTTCTGTATCTACATATAAAAGATTAAGACAAGGTGGAGGTCGTGAGGTAATGTCCATTAACTTATTCCTGCCTCTCCTTATTTTTTTTCTAAGTGGCAGAACAGATTTCCATATCTTATTCTGATTAAGTCTCTCCTGATTTTGTATTTTCCAAATAAAACATAAAAAACATTTAGCTTTCTAGGGCAGTTTTGGAGAAAGAAGGAAACAAAGAAATCTTTTCTGCCAAAGAAACGGGGGTTCTCTGTTTGGGCTTATGTGTTGAGACCATTCAACTAGATCCAGCTTCAGTATGTAAACTCTTCAGAAAATATTACGTGTTACGCAATTAAAGAATGGGAAAAAAAGCTAAAGAGAATTTGTCTTTGGGAAGCACTCTTCTTCTCAAAGTAGACAATGAAGCATAAGTAATTGGAGGGAAGGGGGAGGAAGGAAAGTTGTTCTCTGCTTCAGCTCCAAGAAGGGTAAAACTGAAGAAACTTTAGAGAAATTAAAGGAGTCTTAGATAACAAGGAGTTCATGAGGACTATAGTTTCTATACGGATGAATTTTTGTTCTGCTGAAGTGCCTTTACAGGAATTTGGAAATGTGGTTTCATACCTGATAGAGGCATTAGACCTCTACACACTGCATAACTAGAACAGTAGCAGCAATGGATATGGAAAGGAGGTTGAAATATTCCTGAGTACTTTCTTTCTAATTTATACTTGAGGAGGCTCTGCATAGAAGAAAGAGTATGAGAGCTTTGGCAAACTTACTGAGAGCCATTTACTTGTCAGTACTACAAGGAAAACTAAGAATTGACTCTCTTAGTAGTTTTCCAGAGCTTCCTTGTTTTGATTTTAACATTTATCTTCTGATTTTACCTTCCGATTTGCTTAAAAATTACTTTACAGTGCAACAGAATGGCTGGTAACACTGATAAAATATAAAATATCCTAAAACCCTTAAGCATTTTAGATGGGGATTGGATTTTGGCATTATGTTCCCTTTTCAGTTATCGCTATAACTGAGCTCAGTTTCTCTCTCTTCTCATTCATTACCCTTCTTCCCAGAAGCACAGGCATTCCAGACATAACACCCTATGAGGAAACAGTGTAGACTTATCCTCCCCACTTGTATCTATGACCTGAGAAGTGGAAAGGTGATAGCTACTCAGGAACAAAAGTAAGTAAATGAATTTGGAAACCTCCAGAGCCAAAATGTGCTGTGGATATTTTGATTATGTAACCTGTCTTTGAATGAGCAGCCATTGCCATTTCAAAGTTAGTAAATCACAAAAACGTTGTCAACTGTGCTACTAGTGATGTTGTAGGTAATATTTTACTCAAACCACTCTAAGAAGTTTTTTCCTATCTGAGTTGGGATAAATTCCCTCCCTTCCTATCAGTAAACTATTGTTCCTATTTTAATTTCAATTTCCAGTTACAAGAAGAGAGAACTGTTTAACCTTTTGACCAACATAATTTATATGAGTTCCTGGTTAAGTTTTCTCAATTTTACCATAGTTGATTTTTGTCTTTATAAAAATACTAGTTTTTCCAACCAAATGATTTTTTTTTTTTTTTTTATGGTAACAGAATGACATCTGATGGGAAAAAAAAGCAAAAAACAAAGGACATGCAACAGTCATCCATAGTCATCCATCTCCAATTTGTAAAGTGATTCCAAAGACAACTCTGAACATGAAACATAGTATGTGAAGTCCTGAGCATGGACTTTCATAACTAACTGAACATTTTTATAAGCTCATTCACAGAATAAGTTCAATGCTTTTACTGATTTTCTTCTTGCTCTTTCTTTCAATGTCTTTTAACTTAGGGGGAAAAACAAAACAAAACTATAAAATGCATGCTCTGGAAATAAAGTTCATCAGGAGTATTCAGCAATAATGAATCTGCTTCTTCAGGCAAAGGCATTAATCAGCAATGATACTGAACTGGGATTCTCCAGCCTTTTATGAAGCCAGCTGAGATCCCTAACAGATTCCTAACAGGAGGGCAACTCACCTCTCCTCTTAGTGTGGAACTACATCAGGAAAAGGCATCTACTTGGAAAGGCAGAGAAGCTTATGCTTGCTGTATCTATCTTCTCCTCTTTTACTTTTTGTTTTTTTCTCTCCCCAGGGTCCATTTAGATGTAGCTTAAATGGGGAAGTTTTCTTTTTCAGAATTTTGCATGCATGCCAGGTTAGCACATACAGCTGGCTGTCTTGGAGCTTGCATCGCAGTTAGTGGCCAGCTGTTGATGTTTAGCACCAAACATCAGCTTGTTTCAACTCATGCTCAATACCTAGTGCTTCACTCTGCTGGAAAACACAGTGCTCTGTACTCCAGTGATGTATAGTTACATATTTATCTCCCATATTTCTTAAGGCAAAACCCACTGATGTGCTTCTCTGATGTGTCATAATACTGTGTTCACTGTCAACAAGTCATCTCATTCACAAACCTTTGACTTTTTTTTTCTTTCTTTTTAATTTTTTTCTAAATTTTTTTTTTTTTTAATTTTAAGAGGAAGGTGAGGGGCAGCAACCTTCACATCTTAAAATCATTTATGCCTCTGGGGGACCAGCCATTATCCTGCAGTAGGTATTTCAAGTTTAAAAATCAATGGAGAAGATCAGGGATGAAGATGAAAGACCCAGCTAGACTTGACCCTTGCCACTTCCTTTTTTTTAAAGTGTCCTTCAGTGTTGATCATGCAAAGAGTCATGCTTAGGTTTATTTTACCACCAGCCAAGATGGAGAGAACTCATCCTTCTTTTGAACTTATCCTTCTTTTCTCCAAAGGCTTTTTGAAACAGCCTCAGGTTTAGGGTTAATGTTTTGTCTTTCTCTTGCTCAAGACTTTATTCTTTGCCTGAAGAATTTGTGAGAATATTTCTTTTCCCTCATGTAATGACCATCATGCAATGACAACAATGACATACATGGTCTAGTCTTACAGCCCTAGCACCAGGAAACTGAGTGAAGGCATGTCCTCATACAAAGCTTTTTGTTCTGAAACAGAGATAAGTGTGATTAATGATTCATTTACTTCAGGGATTGCTGGAGATGGTCCCTTTAATACAGACACATATTCTACTTTATAGCACAGCATGTGAAAACACATCAGTGATTAGGAAGAGAAAGGCTTCTCTGTGTGGAAGTGGAAAAGGTTGCTCCTTCTGTTGCTCTGCTAAGTAAATTGGGAAAGGTACATTTTATTTTTTAGTGAATGAAGAGCACATCCTATTTGGATTATTGCTTGTATTGGAAACTGTTGCAGTTGTCTCTATACAAAAACAAATTAGTGGTGTTTTGAGCGAGTAAAGGTAAGAACCAAGTTAAATCTAATTTCTCTTTTTAAAAGAGATTGCCTTACATTATCTTTATTGTGGCACTCTGAAAAAACGATTAAAAAAGATTGAAGAAGATCCCAAAATAAAGTTTATTAAAAGGAAATACAGAATTAATGAAGACAGCCTGCCGAGATATTTTAGCATCCCCTTACATTTGCCTAATTTTAAATGGTATCTAATACTTCTTTGAAAACATAATGCCTTTCAAAGTGTCTTCTGTAAACCATCAAATACTACATGTTTTAATCTCCTCCATCTGAGAGTGTAGTTTGGAGAGTTTCTAGAGCTGGTTTTAGGTTATTCAGGTCATCAAAAATACAGTAAGTCTTCTTTTGACTTTTCAAACTAATCTGGGTAAAGAGGTATCCATGCGTTCCAGGCATAGTCGTCACATTAGTGATAATCTTGGAACTCTCTTTTGATATTCTGAAGGAAAATACTTTGTTGTTTTCAAAACTAATTCCAGTGGAGGAAGAAGCATTTTCCCATAATTAGTGCATTCCCTCCACGCATGTTTTTTCACCAGGGACCAACTCCTAATAGTGCAGCATTTAGTCATATTCTCAATCATGTGAAATTTAGCGTGTCCTTTAAAATAACTGGTGGAACAGCAAGTCCCCAATATGTTAGGTTAAACCTCAAATGTGGTATTAGCAATCTTTTAGATTGCACACTCTTCATGGTCTGTGAAGACGTTAATTTTTTAATTTCCACCACTTTGTAGTTTGTTCTTTAAAATATGTTAACTGATTTTTTTTTATTTTTTTTTTTTTTAATACTAACCCTAACCCTTGAGTCACAAGTTCTTGGTATGGAAGGATGGCATGAACATGAGAGGAAGGCCACTGAAGACTTGTGAACCTCCCACCCAGTAAAAGTTTTATCTGGTTGTCACCAAAAGGCCTTTCTCTTATCTTTGAACATGAGCAGAAAGGAGTTTGGTTGTAAAATCAAAATTCAAGCCCCATATTTCTGCATATACATTCCATATTCCTTCAGTGTGATAGGAGCTGCAGAGGTGTAAGTCTGAAGCAAAGAAGTAGCCATTATGAATTAAGAAATATAAACACTGATAACATTTACCTGAAATCTTATAATTTGGAAAAATGACCTCCTGGGAACTGTTTCAGTTTTGGAGATAGCCATGGTACCATATTTGTTCCCCAGTGTGATGGGATTATCTGGCATTCAGTCCTGATGCATCTGTCTTCTTTAGGAGATGTCTGAGTTCCACATTAGTGGCCCCTCTTTGATAGATCCACATTCTACTAATGTTTGACCTTACATTAGCATGTAAGAACTGTTTAAAGACCTTGGAATGTGCAACTAACTGCTTATTGGCCATGACTGTTTGAGATTTTGTAATCAAAGTTACTGAAAAGTGAGTCAATGCCTTATTGTTGATGTCACTGGAAAAACTACATTTGACAAACACTGTAAAAACAAATCAAAGCAAATTTGTGCCTGTTCTGAACTTGGAAAGTCCGTTTTCTTACAATTATTTCTATCTTTTCATGTGCTTCCCAACAGAGAGCTGTATAGCTATTCATATTTCTTTCTATCTTTTCGATTAATCCAAGGATTAAGTGTTTTATTGATTCAATTTGCTAATCTTTGATTCTTAGTGGAATTCCTTGAAATAAAACCAAAACCTAAACAACGTCTTCTAGCGTTTCAGCACTGTGAGGACCAGGTCTTAATCTTATCGCTACAGGAGACTTTCTAATGCAAGTGTCTTTTTGTCACCTCTGAAATGTAGTTACAGCGTTGGAGGATGTGGAGGCAGCATTGTCCCACTGAAGAATGAAAGCAGAGAGATCACCCTATTTATTATTTCACTGCTTTACACTTAAAGAATAACCCTTACTGCCACTTTCATATTTTTTTCCCTCACACAGGAGACTGAAATAGGTGGTATTTGCTTTGTGGGTTTTCACTTTTCCAGTGTTTCTTTCTTTAGTGCTCAAAATACATAATTTTCACAATGGGACGCTCGCTCATTCAGTTTTGTAATGTTGTTGACTTACATGAGCTTGTTGGCTAAAGACTTACTACTAATGTCATACAAACTACATTTGCAGCTATCAGGAGTGGTTTCAAAATCTAGGAACAGAAACAACTATGTTAATAAAGCATATTTACCTTTTAGAAACTGTAAGTACATTATGGTCTGGGAATAGTTGGATTTTATCACTGAGGCTGAATTGCTGAGCACAGCAGTTAGGAGGTAAAATTGATCTGGAAAATAGTTTTCATTGTCAGTTGCTTCACTGTCAACCTTCTTTCTCTCTTGATCAAGAAATGCAGTCCTTGGAAAATGTATATACAAAACAAATGTCTGTTGTACAGCAAGATGTTCCTTAATTTACTTCCTTTTGTTTAAAAGTGATGTCTGTTTAGCACATCGGTTTAGATACAATTTAAAGCAGTTGACATGACAGATTGAAAACTTTAAATGTAGTATGAATAATACACAGTAAATTTATGTTGGGATGTTTTTATTCACCAGGGAGCCTTGAATAAGTTAGCAGCACTTTCAGCCACAACTTGTATACAGGGGAATAATTTTTATTTATTCCATTCTTCCAGGGAGGTAACTGATGTGTATCTATATAAATCTCCACACATGTATGCATGTGTATATGTGCATCTATATACATACTTCATATATGTATATAGATATGTCTATGCATATAGTCAGCTGAGATTCACACACATTTAATCCATGCAGTTTATTAACAGTTAGCATATCATCTCTAAATGGAGCTCACTGCAATTTGAAATGTGCCCTGCTAGGAGCTAATGAGCAAACTCCTGCCTAATATTGACAACTAATCAGGCATAAAAGCATCTAGGATCAAGACCCATTGCCAAGCATAGAAGACTCATACAGACTTCAATGAAACATGATATGTGAACAAATTTGTGTAATTGTATATCAGTCCTATGAACAAATTCCCACCAAAACACTTAATTATCTACCGTGAAGAAGCAACGCATCCATCTCAGAATCTGTTAGAGGCCTTTTGGTTTGTTGTAAGCCATTTACCATTACTAATAAATGTGAGGAAGTATTATCATGTTCTCTGGTCTGTGTTCCTATTTTAATTGGTCTTGTATACTTGAGCCAATAACTTGTGCATTGACTAGAGTAACCAAATAATGATTACAAATTTAAAAATTATCATTATTGGTTGAATACTGTTTTTTCTGTTGGAGAGGGAGGGATTGGTCTCAAACTGGTACAAGTAATCTAAAAGGCAAAAACCCAGTTCAATAAAAAGGTCATGTTTGTAGTCTATAGCAAAAGAATAAGAAACATCATTGCTAATATAGGAACGTATTTGCTAGTGTGCGATGAGCTAAACACTGATGATGTATCTGTTCTATTACTTTTTTTCTTCTAGAATAAAAACTGTCTACCCCTTTCTACTTTAAAATCATGGTAGAAGCTCTTTTGGCAACATCAATAGAAAGCCTGTTATGACACACAACAGAAAAATCACTTGAAAAAGTATTGCTGTTACTCACTACAGAAGAATGATTTCTGCTAAGAGAAGATGCTTTGGCCTTGAGACACACACAAGTAAATTGGGTAGTTTTCCTAAGAAGCATTGTTGTTGAGCTGTTTTTCTTTTCCATTTCAGTTGACAATATGGTTCTGTAGTATATTGTTGGATCTGCTGTGTGATAACACAACAAAGCCTGTGTTCTGCTCTCAGCGGTGCTATTTATACCTTGTAACATTTTTCAAAGTACTGCTTTGGTGTTCTCTCACTGTTTTTGTTTTTGTTTTGTTTTGTTTTTTAAGAAAAGACAATTTACCATGGTGCCAGAACAGATAAATAAATAAATAAAAGTGGCTGGAAGTCAAATTCAGGTCTGGGTATTTGACTGACAGTAAAGCTCCTTTTTAATTTTATTTATGGATGAAGAGCTGCATCTTGCAAATGAAGTTATATAAGCCACACTCCACTGGTTACAACTGAAGCAAGCAAGAGATGTTCAAATCTTTTCCTTTAGCCTAATAGTTTAAATGTAGACAGTAAGGATTGTCTCTGGCAATGGGCTGAGGATCGACTACAAGTAGCTGTCAGCCAAAAATCTCCACAGGAGCAAGGGCAAAAGCCGCAGTCTCAAGTGGAAGGCAAGAGCAGTGAAAGAAGCAGGCTAAGCATCTACTTATTTTTATCTGAAGATGTCTCATAGTATGAAAGCTCAGTATCACTGCTGAGCTTTCATATTCAAGTGTATCTTCATGTGGTCTCCAGGAGAGACCCTTCTGTCCTGGATGCCAATCAGTTGTGCTCAGCCAGAAGCTGAAGTGACACTTACTCATTGCTGGAAATCAAGGAAAGAAGGGATTTATTCTAGGCAACAGCACAAGGCTTAACTCATCCTTAGGCAGCAAAAAAAGGGGGAAATACAAATAAATAAATTAATTTAAAAGGAGAGTTTTAAAGTTAATATGTCTGTATTTCTAATACACAGGTCACAAAAATTAAAAGTACTCACAATCTCCCCTGTGTTTAGAATTTACATTTTCAGGGTTTACACTGCATTTTTTGCCAACAGCTGGCTTTTAAGGTTAATCATTTTGTGTGAGCATACATATAGTGTGTCTGTGCATGTCCACAACTTATACAAGAATTAATGCTGAATTTCCCTTACTATTACAACATATAGTGGGATTACAAAACAAAGTCAAATACAGTCAAGAAGTTATATTTTGGGGAGGGAGGGTTGTTACTATTATTTCTAATTGTTCTAATAATCAAGGAAAAGAAGAGAAAGAAGAAAGGAAGGAAGAAAGTGCATCACCTACCTCGTTAATTGCCTGCTGATTCCTTTAGCATCCCAACACCCTGATAAAATGGCTGAATCTCCTCTATGGCTCTAATGCAAGTAACATGCTTCTTCACACTGCAGAATGAATATATATTCTGAATAAGGGGAGCAAACAAATTTACATGAAGGACAATATATTCTTGGATATAAACTTAGGAAGACATGTAATCTTTCTTTCTAAGAAATTCTTTTTTTTTATAAGTTTATATTTTTTTCTTCCCTTTTTGTAAATAAAAAGTTTTATGGATAATTTGCTAAATGCAAAGCATACAAACATGGAAATACAGCAGTCATGGAAAATGTTCTGCTCTTAGGAACATGAAGAACAACTTGTTGCTAAAATCATACGTCACCTTTAAATTCTATCTTTTCCTCATACCTTTTCTAAATAAAACCTTAAGAACTTGTAGTTATCTCTCAAAACAGTAATTACTCCTTTTGCATCATTTAAGTTCTGTTGTCAACGAAACCATATTCTTAAAATGCAGTATCAAGATGAAACGATGCAGTGCTCAGGATCAGCACATAAAGGTTGCTGAAACTTTGCTTCCTCCCTACTTCCCCTGCATCTCATATTACTTTGAAGTTTTCAGCAAAATCACAGGACTACTTGTTATTCTTCCTTAGAAAGGGGCATCTGCCTTTGTCTTGCTTCAGACTGTTCAATTTTCCGACATACTCACCTGCTTACCCATTGTAAGAGCTGCGTGATGCTCCTGGGAGAACAGTCCTCAACGCAAAGCATGGCTTGAAGAACTGCAAATAGATAGCGATTGAAAGTAAGATCTTGAAAAAAAAATTTTTTTCCTTTCACTTTTCTGTTGAAAAATTAACTGTAAAAAGTCGGGAAAGCTATCATTATGTCAGAACCAGTGTCACAGTTTAGCAATCTGGGCGGAACAAAAACCGGAGTATGGAACTGTTTTCTGTTACCTCCCTCCAGCCTCCCAGGGGAAGACAAAAGGGCAATAACGATGAGAGACTTAGAAGTTGTGATTTAAAACTGAAACAGGTTTACTAGAACAGTAGAGAGGCAGTAACACATGGGATAAGGAACAAATATACGTCAGACAGACATATATATATGCAGCTCGATCTCGATGGGGTCAGGGATAGGTGCCTGAGGGCCCCTTGCTGCAGGGCCGACTCAGGAGAGGGCTCCAGGGCTCTTCCCAGCACCCGATGGCTGCGGATTCTGCAGAGCAGGGGGAGAGCTGGGGGTAAAGGAGCGCAGGGGAACAGCAGTGGAGCATGGAGCCGGGGAAAGAGAGGAGGGGCTGGGGTCTGCCTGAGCTTGAGTATGGGCAGGGAATGGGAGGGAATATTGACCCATCCCTCAGTGTCCTAAAGTCACGCTGTTTAGCTCCTCATACTGGTAGCAAAAATTCTCCTGGTCCACACAAACTAGGACAGCCGTTTATATTTCCAATTATTTTTGCCAAATTGGAGTGAGGCTGAGCTGTTGGAGAGCTTACCTTCCAGGCTCTGGTATTGCCCCAAATAACAAGAGGAGGCTGGAGACAGAGAGTGACTTCCTAGAGCAGCAAATAGCACTGGGACAGGTGAGCAGAGGTGAACTGACAGAATGTTCTGATGGCTACAGGTTGATGGATACAAAAGTTCTTGGGCTCTGGTGGGGAAAATAATTTCCCTTTAGATAAGTAAAAGTCTTTGGAGAAGTCACTGTAGTGAAGGACTTCTATCCAAGCAACACAATATGTGTGTTCCTCCAGAAAGCCTTGAAGTACAGTCCTAATAGGAGATTTTAATAAAAATGTAAGTTGTCAGGGGATTAGAGGCAAAGTTCATGAGTTTCAACCTGGTTACAAGGAAGAAAAAATTAAGTTTTTGGCAAAAAAAAAAAAAACTTTAAAGGTGAAAGGAGTATTTAGAACCAAACCTTTTTCTTCAACGCTGTTTTCCTTTGAGCTGAATCTGTAGTACATGGCCTTCAGTGGTGCTGTGTGTGTTAATAATGTTATGTGTATATCATGTATACAATGTGTACAATGATGTACATATCATTGAATGATATGTACATACTTAGAATATGACACTTTTAACAACAACAGTGGAAGAACTTAGTCAAATTGCTAACATAATCACAAAGCACTGCAAAATTTATCGAAAACATCTATGAAGTTCCCACATTCTGGAAGTTTCAGAAGGTGGCAACAAACAAGGTGATGCTGTTAGTGCGAATTTTCAAAATTATAAAGGCAAAATATAAAGTATTGGAAGGAAGAAGTAAACTCTGCAGAAGACAGCTTAAAACTGTCTAAGTCCTGAATGAAGCTATGGAATAGAAGTTATGGAAAGTTTGGTAAGGTACATTATAGCTTTTGTTCAACCAACTGGTAGATCTGAAAGAAATGGTTGAACCTCAAGATGTGCTAGAACATTCTCAAGTCTGAAGTAGAAAAGAATAGGAACTCACAGTAACACCATTATAATTTATTTCAAATAAAAAGGAAGTTTCACTATTTATGTACTTTAACAAATGCTACTGAGACAGAAGATAATAAGAGAAACAATTTACACTAGCATTCAGTGAAGGAAAATGTCATTTTTTTGCTCCCAACTTAGAATTATCAAGGAATGTATTAGCAGTCTGAGGAACATATTTTTTCATTATATATCTGCCTTTTCATATGATAAACAACTTCTAAAATTTTTTTGTAAGTTATGCTTGCAAATATCCCTTAAATTATCTTCAAACATTTCTTACATATAATGAAGATGAAGGATAAACTTGATTTTGATATTTTCTTGCTTTTAAATGTCATACAGAAATACGAGTATTTATTTCATGATTTCAACATGTATAAGCTTTACTTTTTCTTTTAATGAAGACATTAAAAGTAAAAATGACATGTTTGTGCAATGTCTCTGCCACAAGAGTAGAAAAGGCACAGAGTACAAAATTTAAGAGTTCTGACAGTGATAACTTGAGTATTTCCATAATTTGGGTAAGAGCATTACTAACTTTTAGTGTAGCAATGCAATGGCTAAAGGCAGATGAGTGCAATCTTGGCTATTGAGTGTACTTTTGTAGTGGGAGTCCCCTCTGTGAACAGAGCAAGCCAGGTGAACTTTAGGTAAATGAGTTACTCAGCTCCCAGTAAACAGAGCCTACCTGAATTTGACAACCAGGACAAGTGGGTGACTAACTGGAAAATATGTCACTGAGACAGTGAGAAACAGGGCAATAAGGGAAAGGTCCAGAACAAGAGAAGAAATCACAGAAAGATCCCTTGGAACTGCCCGATGAGGTGCCCCTTCCCCACCACACTCAATTGCATGTAATGCAACAGCATAACCATGAATCTGAATTTTTTTTTATACTTCTTGGAAAGACTACTTGATCTCTGATATGCTCTTTATTTTCTTTAGAAAATTGCAGTTTAATAGAGCCAATTCCACTTATGATGTAAATTCAATTTTTATCTAAGTGTTCCAACAACATTTATCAATAGCAGAAGATTCAAAAAATGTCTGTAGATCACCCAGTTGTAACAGAATCTGCATTTAAATAATTCCTTAGGAAAATACAGAAAAAGGAAATAGAATTTTAAAATAAGATTTCTTTAAGTCAAAATAGAAGATCCCAGAACTTACAATTTGGTAAAACAACTGTCCACATCTTTTTTTCTCTTTATTAATGTAGCTTTTACATTTAAAGTATCTGGATTCAGTTGCTGAGGAAGTTCTAATGAAACACATGGGAGAGGACTGAAGAGAATCTATTTTCCCCTAAGTTCATCCAGTTAAAGGTGGAAGCAAAAAATTTCCCTGCCCTCTCTTTAGAAATACGAATCACCTTTGGTCAGAGAAAAAGAATCTAAAATTCCAGACACTACAGAAGTGATCGAGAAAACTCAGAACCGCTGAAATATGTTATAAAACCAACATTTCCCAAGTCTTCCAGAACTAGTGAAAAAAATTATGTGTGTATATATATATTTAAAAGAAAAAAAAACTTACAAAAACATACCTGAATAACATTGTCAAATATAATTTCTCATTAACCTTATATAGGTAATAATGTTTAGCAACACTAAACAATACAGTATTCAAAATATAGAACATCTAGTTTAATGCAGATTAATTTTTAACAAGAATTCCTATGCAGTAGGCAGATAGTTCCCACATTCCATTGTGATTGACAAGCCTGACATATGGAATAGTTCACAAATTCCCAGGTGACTGACAGATGGAGAATAGAAAGGCGGATAAAGTTGCCTAGAGAGCTGAGGACGATTTCATATTCAGCGGTTTTGATCAAAAGGATTCCAGATCTCACACTAAATTTAGCACCGCTGGCAATTAGTGCATGATTTATTCAGTCCTTTCATTTGCTGGTTGACAAATGGAAAACAAGCACAAAATTAAAAATAAGTTTATTTCCAGCATTTCGGATATTTAAAATGTGTGTGTCTTTGTTTGCACATAAATTAACATGAGATGAATTTATAGTGAGATTAAATCTGAAATGGAGATGCAAGCAATAAATAAGAGCTTTTTTATGTATCTTTCGGGCAGAACAGGTGTTTGAATTAAGAAATACTAATATGTTTAGCAGCATGACTCCACCTTTAGCATTAGGGAGTTGATGCTTCCCTAAATTTAGAATAATCTTTCCACAATTTAAGATTTTTTCATAAGCTTCCAGCATAGGTGACCATCTGTAAGTCAATACTAATGCTTTTTTAGACCAATAATAATAAAGAAAAGCTATCATCATGTTTTCTGAACACAATTGAAAAACTGCATTTTTACAACTGATGTGTCTGAATAATTCTTACAAATGGTAGTTTAACACAGAGAATACAGGAATCTTCCCAAGAGTACGCAGCATCTCCTATTAAAAATAGCAAGGAAACTCTTCAGATCTACAAGTAAAAATTGTTGAAAATAAAATTCCTGTTTCTCATCCATTCTACTCATTTTGTGGTGAAGAGCCACTCACTTAAAAATCGTGAGTTAATGTGAATATGGCAATATCTCACCCAGAAATGGAGAGCACAGCATGGTACCACCACTCCACGGAGAATCTACAACCCAGGAAATTTGAGGTAGATGCTTCTACTGCAGAAAACAATCTAGCATGTAGTATGAAGAATGATAAAAAGTGTTCTTTTCTAAATCTAACTGTGAGCTTCTGCTCATCTTCCAAGGGATAGTGCAGGAAGTATAAAGCTCTGGGTATATCTTTAAAACACTCAAGTACAGCTCTGAATGGCTTGTGGAAAATACCGTAACTTGAAGTCTGTAAGGTCGCAAACCTGTAAGTCTACAAAAGGTTTTCTTATGCAGCAAATAAAGAGATATTAAGCTAATCTGAACAGAAAATAAAACAGTCACTGCTCTTAGTGGAAAGGTGTAGACTATTGGTGGTAAATGGTTTAAAGACTGAGAGAGGAGCTTGCTATGAATTAGGAATAAACTGTATACCACCTATTTATAACTGAAATTATTTTGAACTTTCTGTGGTTTCAGAAACTTGGAAAAAATAACAGAAAGAGATGCAGCCTAGCTCTTTAGTTACACTTATTTTCTGAGAATGCAATATGTGTTTCCAAAGTCTCCATGAAAATTCAGCCCAATTTCTAGCTCCTGGCTTTGGGAATTCAATTAGTTATTGTAACACTAGCATAGCACAGCACGACCTGAGGAGCACAGCCACACTTTGTACTTCACTGCACTGTTTCCCTTCTTCATAGGACCCTGTGGTTTAACAATGCCATTTCCACTCTTTATATCTTTTCCTTGCTTCCAGCAGTTGCCCAAAGTAATTCCTAGACAAGCAACCTCAGAGCAGTCAGGTTTTTATTTTCTTTCACACAATTCCTGCTCCATTCCCCTCATGCACTACAGCAAAATAAAATCATAATATTTCCATAAATGTGAATCCCTTCAGACTTTTCATAGAATCATTGAATGGGTTGCATTGGAATCTATTTTAAAGATCATCTAGTTCCAACCCCTCTGACATGGGCAAGGACACCTTCCACTAGACCAGGTTCCTCAAAGACCCATCCAACCTGAGGGGAAGACCTAACAACGAAAAAACATATACTGGATTATCCCCAGTGAGTCCAAAAACATAGATTTTTGTCTGCTCACTTAAGTTATGGTATTTCCCCTGTCTTCTGCAAATTCTAAAAGATGAACATCTGATTCACTGAATCACTGGGGTTTACATGTATCTTTCACTTGATCCAAAATACTTGTCTCCTCCTTGGGGATGGGAGAGAAGGTGGCAGGACAGAAGAGGGAAGAACCACATACTTACAAAGAGAAACCCTTCTATGAGTCTAAGAGCCCAGCAAATCTTATCCATTTGGGTTCAGTGGAGAGCACTAATGTGTAGTTGTTTTCCTTCTATTACATCTAAGCAGCAGATGTTACCCTAGTTCAAAAAAATGCAGACTTTATGCTTTCACAGGCATGACTATGAAGTCACTGTTGTGTAGAAGTCTTTAAGTAAGTGGTAGCTCAATAGGCTATTTTTCAAGATGTGCCTGTTTTGGTCTTTTCAGTTTTTCTTTATCTCCTCAGTTTTTTTCTCTCATTCTGGCAGACAGAAAGGCAATGGTTAGTGGTTTCCGGTAAGGCAACATCTCATTTTATTTGTAGCTACACAGACTAAAGACATGCATTTAAAACACAATGTGAAATTCTGTAAATTCAAATTATACCGAGCAGCTTGGATCCAGTCCAGACACTGGATTTTTCATGCTTCTGTCCTGTGGTTACCAGTGCTTCAAAGTTTTTCATTATTCTGTGACCAGTATTGTTGCTAGCTTTGTTCTACTATGTTAGGAAGGGAGTTTTGCTGAACTGGAAATTGAGTTAATCCAAGGCCAAATAATCTCATCCTATTCTTTGTTGCCAACATCACTATGAGTAGTCTCAGTGGCACTAATGAGTTCTCAACATTCCCATTATGACATTTTTTTAATGTGTTCTGTGCAAAGCAGATTTTAAACCCTTGAGTTTAAACTCTTTCACTGGTGATGCCCTGCACCCACTGAGACTGTTCACACCAGAGCTGGCTGCATAGTATCAGGAATCAAAGAGGCAAGGGAGATTTTTGCCTCCTTTTGAGTTACTTGCCCTGCACGTTACTGATAATGTTTTTTCATGTGTAGTTCAGATGGTTCATTTGATGAATTGTGTACTACATTTACTGTTTTCACATGGTATTGTTTCTTCACCATGACTAGATGACTAAACTTTTAAATAGAAGACTAGGAGAATAATGAAGAATATGACTTCACTGGTAGCGAAAAAATCAGATTTGAGTCACATCTTCATGAATCTGTCTTTCATTATTTGACCAGCTGGAGTTTATATCCATCACTATTTTAGCCTCTGCTGATTTTTCACTTCATCATAATGTTTTGGTTAAATTCAAGAATCCACTTTCTGGGCCAGATTCTGCTTTCAATTATGTTAGTGTAAATCTAGAAGAACCTCACTGAAAGCCAGTAGAGTTATTTTTATTTATTCCAGAGTAACAGAAAATGGAGTCTGACCCCTTTGCATGTGCTTCCATGTCCCTTATATTCATCTTTACAATCTCGGTATTTGTTTACAGACACTTAACAATTTTCCCCAAGAACCCTTATCACTTGCTCCATGTGTGTTGTAAGGAAGGAGAA
The DNA here is from genome assembly GCF_003957555.1 of Calypte anna. NCBI lineage: Eukaryota > Metazoa > Chordata > Aves > Apodiformes > Trochilidae > Calypte > Calypte anna. Next base: position 136,314,215 of record NC_044244.1, read on the forward strand.
AAGGGTTCTTGCCTGTTATTTTTTTTCTTAGCCCTTTTATTTTTCTCTCCAGACACTATATTATGTGTTTAACTACTTAATATTATTTCCTCCCTGTCCACCCATCTGTTTATTTTAGTTGCTTCTTCCTCTTGGCTGGCTTCTGTATAGACTCTCCCCATATGCCTGCTAGGAATGTGAATGAATATGATTAACGAGCACCAAAATGCACAAGTATGATCCTACTTGAAACTCTGTTTCAGGATCTGTCTTTCGTGGATGTTTCAGACCATATCTGTTTCTTAGCACATTAAATATACTTAGCACAGGTGTGCTGGGAGCCAGCCCACACCACGAGCCAGTGCTTCATCTTTGCAACTGATGAGTGAGCCTTGCGATGTGATGCTTTCTGCCCAATAGCTGTCTTCAGCCATTCTAGCAAGACAGTGGCAAACAGCTCTGCAGAGAAGCATGTGCTGTGCATTTGTGTCTGTGTAGCAGATACGCAGAGCTGGGGCCTGCCAAAGCCTCTGGAAGTGTCACATCTTACACGGGTGTTGCAGCTTCCTCTGCCTCTGCATAAGCCCTTACCGCTGCCGAGTTCCTCCAGAGATCCACTAGTTTTTACACATAAAATTCAACTCTGTTACTTCTCTGCATGAAAGTACCCTTCAGAGCCCCTCTTCAAGAGGGCTTGCTGGTATAGTAGGGATTGCAGCAGCATGCCATAGACCTTACAAGCTGAGGTAAAGCAACAAGTTGAGGGAGTTGAGAAATTAAGACTGGGGAAAAGGTGGCAAAGACAGAGGCTACCAAAGCTTAGCATGTTGAGTTCTGTGCCTGGGAATAGGTATCGGTTATACAAAATAAATCCTAACTCCATGTACCTTGGTTTCCCAGTGTCCATTTTGAGTCACCCGAAGGCTAAGTTTCATAGTGGTTTAGCTGGTTTTCAGTAGATTTTTATCTTTTTTGTGGACAATAATAACACATCATCTATCTCACAAACTAAATTTTCTGCTAGGTAAGGGGTGCTTCAACTCCTAAACCAGCTGGCCTGTTTTTATATTAATACATAATCAGCAGATAGCTGCTACTTGTGACTTTTCTGCCCCAGGAAATGATAGCACCTCTTTTTCATACCCTTTGAACTTATCCCTAACTTGCAGAATATGTATAAAGCAAATGGAAACAGTATTTGTTTGTTTTTTTCAGTTTGGCCGGGAAGTTGAAAAGGATTCATTGTCAGTCAGCCTGAAAATTCATTTTGTACAAGTCCCCATAAATCCCTTAACTGATTCCTTACACACTGTCGATGGCACAGGAAAACTCTTGCTGTAAATAATTTTCAGTGATTATTCATTTACATTTTTGTAGTAAATTCAGTTGTTTGTATTTGCCTCCTCTTTGCACTTGAACTCTGTAAGTCCAATTTAGTCTTACTGGCACCACTATTTATGGAAAAAGACCTTTAGAATCAGCTGCTGCAAAGTGCTTTTACTAGGAGGCACAATCACAAGGGCCACATCCATCCAACAGCAACACGGAATTGGTGCCAGCCAGCTCATGACTACTCACTGTTCAACTCTACAACTTAAACAGAAATCCGAAGACATAAAATATTTGGCTATGTTTGAGGGGACAGTGTATATATTTCATAAATGTAAGAGGAGGTAATGTATAAAAAATACTATTTTCCTGAGAAAAAAAAAAAGGAAGTGAAATTAATTAAACATATAATTTACCTATGAATAAGTCCTGTGTGTTGATCAAATTCCAGAATATGCCCAAGGAAAACTTGGCAAAAAAATGAAATGCAGTAGGACCTCAATTCTTCTGCTGTGTGTGAGTCTGGATAGGTGTACAGCTCTATTGACAGCCCCTCAGTCTGCCACATAGAAAGAAAACTTATGTGCATCTGAATATGTGTAACTGGTTACATATTTGGAACCCAGATTTTATAATTAATAATAAAGTCAGAGCTAAATGGTTGATGATAAGATGCTTAAGTTCAAACTAAAAAAATTTGAAAGCATATGGTAAGAGTTGGGTGAAATCCAATGGAATAAAGTAATAGAATTTTGTACAAAGGCCACAGAAGGGAAATGGAAAATGTGCAATGATGAATTAGTGTGTGGCCAAGGGTTACATCTCATATCCAGCATTATATACACTAGAAAGTCAAGAAGGTCAATGTGGGTAAATAAAGATCTGTAAAAGTAATTAAGGGTTGAGACACAGGCATATGTGAGGTATAAAACACCCAGGTATGAGAGAGATCTGAAAGTGTTAGAGAATGAATTTCACCAAAAATTATGAGGAAACCAAGGGTGAAAAATGAAATAAGTATCATAGAAAAGTTTAGATATGTATTAAGACATTTTTCAAGTGTCTCAGGAATGAGAGGTCAGTGAAGGAGAAGGCAGTGCCTCGAAAAGAATAGAAGGGTAATTTATTGAGAGGTAGGTGCTTCAGAAGAATTAAATGTTTTCTTTGATTTATTGTTCATAAAAGAAATGGGGGACATATGTCAGGGATAGACAAATACCAAAGGAAAGCAGGATCATGCCAGAATAAAAAATAAAAAAATATGAAAACTTATGCATAGTCTCTCAGCTGGTGAAAATATGCCAGGTTTCTTTTCGTTCAGTAGAGCCTGTTAACCCATGAATACAATTAGGAAACATTTATCCTAATATTTCCCGGATCTGCTTAGAACAGCCTAGAGAAGTATCTGAATGTTTTAATCTTCTGGTGATTTATTACTGTTTTTTTGTTTTTTTCTCTTTTCATTGACTTAGCTGAGAGCTTGTTGCATGTGCTTCAGTGTAGACTTTGTATTTCCTACTCCATTCACCACATAAACATACGTACAACTTGAGGCTGCTCACTATAGGCTTGGTGTAGATTGCTTTCTATTAATAGTTCTGTTGATAAGAGAAATAATATATAACTAGGTAAAACAGCCGTACTTAGTTCAGACTAGGGATACACAAAAAGAGAGAGATTGTTTTGGCCAACACCAGTGTATATGATTTATGGGGTACAGAATATGTTTTCCTTCTGGCATTTGCAGTGCAGGGATTGACTGTGTAAGCCTACGAATTGGAGAGTGTAACACTTCAGCTGAGAGCAGTGAGACATGCGATGGTGGAGGAGCAAGTTAGAAGTTCTGTACAAGAAAACTCCTGTGTGAATTTAACAATTTTTGGTAGCACATTTTATGAGTCATCATACTGACTCGTAGGACTTTGGGATTCCAGAGCCTCCTGTCAGGATCACTTATACTTCAGTACCCCTGGGAATCCAATGGCAGAGCAGTACTAACATAACATTTTGAGTATATATAGTGCCATGTGTGCACTGGGGGAGTGTCTTTTCCTTTTTTCCATCAGTCCTGCTGCTGGTGCTAGATGGAGACAAATCTTTTTCTTGTGGACAAAATCTTGGGGTTTTCTTCTGCTTTTCTTTGGCATTTTCATTTTTACAAAGTTCTAAAATTAGGTTGCCACTGCTAAGCATGTTGTGCTTATTTCTACTTTATTTCTACCTTTTATTTTATTTTATTTTATTTTATTTTATTTTATTTTATTTTTTTTATATTTTGCTGCCATATAAGAATCCATAGAAAATCACTGTGTGTTGACACCTGGGTCAGGACTTCATAGTCACATTTACAGGGTCAAGCTGGGGAGGAGGAATTTGCACAGGGAGGAGGAGTCCTAGAAACAAAACAAGGTTGCTTCCAGTTCTGTTTTCCTCCCTTTAAGTACTCAGCAGGAAGGCATCAAAAGAGGTACCTTGCTTACATTTGTCTAATAACACACAAAAATTATGCGAGCCTCTAAACAGAGTGAGAGGAAAAAAGTGTGTTCTGCAGGTGCAGCATTGCCAGTGACAAAATGGAAATCTACAAGCCAAATTTTTTTGTGAAAACATTTTAATCTTTTTCACACAGCTCTAAAATTAGCCCCAGTGTCAGAAAACTGAACTTGGTTAATGCATTTGTAGCTGTAAGGTGTGCTGATTTATTTATGAATAGTGAATATTTTATAGAGTCGAATGAGTATTGCAAAAAAAGGAGATGAATATTCACTTCAGGTTTAGAAATGGGTTGTTGTGTTTATGCTTCTTCTATAATCACTTTCTATGAACCTTCCAGAGACTGAAATTCAGTTCCCTTGAACTGGTATCAAACTGTACTGTCTGAAGGCATTCAAGGAGAGTGAATGTAAAACTCAGTCTGAATGAATCACATAAGGACCCAAACACATCCATTGCAGCTAGGATGAGGCTGAATGCAAATGTATGGTCACTAGATTTGGAAATGTATTTACCAGCAGAACGCTTCTTTGTTTCTTTCTATTAAAAAATGCTATTTAATCATCATAAGGGATTTCAGTAAGGCAGGTTTAGTTCTTTAAAAATGTAATTTCAAAAAAAATATTTCAGTAAGGCTAAAATATTCTGGTTTAAACTTCCATAATGCAAATTTTCAGTTTTCTAGACTTTAAAATTACTTCCCATGCAGAAATAAATTTTACTATATTATCAAGATTAGTCATACATTGGGGAAAAAACCCAAAATATTTTGAATTACAAGGAATAATTATTTTTACAGAAATAATTTAATCTAAGTTTAAAATAAAATAAAATAAAAATACAAAAAACCCTGGTCTGCTGGAAATTTTAGATCCCTCGGTTTCATATTAACCATATTCTCTACACTTTCCAGGAAAAAAAAAAAAAAAAAGTAACAACGTAAAGAAAAAAAATCAAACAATTTTTTTAAAGCACAACATTTTTCTTCAATGTGATTAAAATATTGCCCATATAGATGATGAGCTTGTGTGTGTCCTTCCAATAAGAAATTTCTAGGCTATGTTTCATGACAAGGTGTCAGTCAGAGTTCAGTGGTTTTTCTTACTACGTCAAATATTTAAAGACTTTTCAGATCAATAAAGTAGAGACAAACTATTCTGAAAGTGCTTATAAGAAAGAACAATCTGAAGAATAGCTGTGGGTTCTGTTTCCATAAATCAGCCTGTCCAAACAGGGGACTACCAGCAAAGAAAACTTTCTGATAACAACCATATTATTTATCCAGCAAAATGCTCAGAGAACAATGAAAGAATTCACCCATCTCTGTTTTTTCTCCCAGTTTTATACAAGTTTCTTAATGCCGTGTACAGAAAAGGACTTATCAATAGTGAAGGCATAGAAAATAAACATGTCCATTTGTCCATACTCTCCTAAAAAGGAAGCCACATATCAGCCACCCCATCTCATAGCCTGTAAGGCTAGAGCAAGCCCACCTAGCTTTGCTCTTCTCTAACATGCTTGGCCACAACCTGAGGTGGAGGATGGAGATCTGTGCCATTGCCTTAGCCAGCTGGCAGCCCTCAGCATTAGGATGGGGTTAATAGTTCAGGCAGTATTGTCCAAGCCATTTCACCTAATGCTTTTTCATGCCTACTGCTTGGAGTATATATCTCCTCTACCAAAAGCAAAGAAAAACTTCACATGATCCCCCTCTCCACTGTTTAACAGGGAGGATTTTTAAACTTATTTGCCAGAACCAGGATACATGAGCAAGGTAAAAGTGATAGGTGCTTGCTGTCTGTTAAGAGCTATGCACACCTGCTACTTATGCAGAAGTAGAAAACATTAAAGAATGCAGACTGTCTTTAAAATTAAAAATTAAATTGAAGATCCTTGCCCTAGGGTGAGCACTGAAAGGAGGGAATGATTCTATATGACAAAGACACAAAGTTTGTCCCACAGCCCTGGAGCAGCAGCTGGAGCTGGCTGCAAGATCAGCTATGCTAAGCAGGCTTTGCCTCCCATCTTACCCTTGAAGCTTTTCTCCACCTCTGGAGTATGATGGGCCTTCAGTAAAGTAATCTGAGATTTCAAGCTTAATTTTTTCTCAGTGCCTTTTTTTTTTTTCCCTTCTTTTTTCTTCTTTCTTTTTTTTTTTTTTCTCAAATTGGTCTACACTATATATTTCTGTGATATTCTACTAAGGATACATCACTACAAGGAGAATAGGCTGGACCTTCAACTGAATCCTTGTTTATGATAAAAATAGAAAAGGTGCACCCTGTGCTGACCTAGGTCACTAGTGTGTTAGTAAATAAAACCCATGCAGAGAAACCCTACCATATGTGATCATCATAAAGTGGATTTTGTAGCTGAACTCTGCTCCAGTGCTGAAGTATTCAAAATCTATTTGGAAAAGTGTCAGCACTAGTGTTTGTATCCATGAGAAGCCGCTGGAGGAAGCTTCTGCACAGGTTATTATGCTATCACCTGAAACCAATTGCCTGAAACAAACTGAAATAAGTTCTTTCTTAAAACACCCTACTCTGAATTCTCATTAGGTATTTGGGCAAGGTTAGCAGCTGTGTTCAGGTGTCCTTACAGAATCAGAAGGATGACTTTGATTACTGGGCAGAGGGCTGCATGAGAATTTTTGGTTGTTGCTTGTTGTAGCTTTTAAGCTGCCCTCTAGAAACAAAAGCTTTTAAGTTTTCTTAGAAATGGCAGATAAATTCTTGTGTGTTGCTCTGTTTATTTAATTCCTATAACATGTCCATTTATAGGACAAAAGATAAAATTTTAATATAATGATGCATAGCTATGGTCAAGGTTCTCCATTAATTAGAAACAGAAGAGGAACTAATGGCATGTTCACAACATGCAGTGAAATATGTTTTAATTAACATGGAGAGGACTCCAAAAATAGTATCTAACTGAGCTAGCTCCAAAAGCAGTAATGTTGCATTTACTTGGCAAACCACTTAAACTAATTAGCCTTGCAATGAGAGGGGGCTTAGTAGCTCAGTTATATTGTCTTTCCTCTGCAAACATATTGCTTCTGGGGCCAAGTGGGGGACTTTGCCTGGCACTTCTTTTCACCCTATAAACTTGCTACTACACTCCTGCTTGCCTTGTGGGTTGGGATGCACATTCCACACTATCTGTGCTGCAGACACAACTGGCTGCCTGTCTTTTTTTTCTCTTCCTTTTTTCTTTTTTTTTTTTTTTTTTTTTTTTGCAGAGGAGGAAGGGCAGGGAGGGAGGTGTAAATGAACACTCCACACCCCCCCCAAAAAAAATCCTCCTGGGATTTACTGGTCCCTAAATGGAGCTAATTCGATACTGTTTTGGGCTGACCATGCTCACACTATCAAGTTCACCATGTGCTTAAATATTCAATATATTATGAAAAAAATACAGCTACATTTAGTCTCACTAAAACAAGCAAACAAACAAATAAAAACTAATAAAGGGTAGGCAAAAGAAATAAATTAGAAAAAATGTCTGGAAAAAAGAATAACTGGTAGTGTAACATCATGCACACTCTATACAAAAAAAGCCTGAATACTTTGCTCAAAAGTGGGGGGAAAAAAGAGCAATTACTTGTTCAGGTGTCACACAATCAAGTGGCAATAGACATTTTGGGTAAGATGACATTTCCAGAGTTGTTGAGGCACTTAGCTGGCAAGCAGAAGAGTATCTCAAATAGGGCAGCATAGGACAGCTGGAGCAAAATTCTTGATAGGAACATGGTAGTAAGTGCCTGAAGAATTGCAGTGGCTTGCTTCTGCTGTCAACATATGGGTGTATCTCCAGGGAGACTCTAAAGACGCTCCTAGAGCTTTTGCAGCCTGTGTGCAAGGATGTGGGAAGTTTTAAATGTCCAGGTCCTCATTATGTTAGTTTTTGGAAATGTATGTCAAGGCATTTAAAACTATCATATTGAAATACATTTTTCAGAACACTTAATTTGCAAATTAGGGATCTTGGGTTTGCCATAACAACTCTGTACAAATAAGCATTATTATTGTATAATAGTAGTTGCCTAGCTCATGGATAAATATCTGTAATATCAATGTTTCATAAGCAACACTTGTCCATTGCGAGCAGGAGGGTTTTTCCTTTGTTTTGTAGTGAACATGTTGTCTGCGTTTTGTGGAAGCAAGGGACTGAAAGTTTTCATTTACAGAATCATTTGCTTTGGAAAAGAGAAAGCACCACATTTTTACAGTGATCCCAAATGAATAACAGATTTTGCTAGAGTCGTTGCTTACTACCTAATCCCTTTGCATAACAAAATAATGGGTGTGGATTAAGCTTCTATATAATTTAATGTTTTGTCAGAAAAACACAAGAGATGTTGTTACCTACATATATATTAAATAATAGAAATTGTATAGAAGGCGAGCTGTGAATCCTCCTAAGCTTTTTCATTTGTTCTCTTTTAAAAGCCTTTGAGAAAAATAAATAAAAAAACCATATTCCAGTGTTAATCTTTTATTTAAAGGAGAGAATTTGTTTTCTTGCACAAGTCTTTTTTTTGCCATATTTCATCCTTGAGTGGGTTCTTAAAGGCTAGTTATTTTTCTGTCACAGAAATTATGACTGAAACTGAACCATTGCAACTCTCATAGACAACACTGTAATAAAGTGAGTGATACATCTCTAAATATGAGTAGAATTGATTATTGGATCTGTTACCCTGAGTCTAAATCCAGAAATGAAAGTGAATGTTTTTTATTTTAAAAATATGTGTAAGCTCTTCACCTAGATTGACTTCCTCTCATAATGCCTTGGACAGGAAAGCTGTGAAATAGCTAACCTGTGATTCTATGCCAATATTCAGAAAATTAGAGATGGAAACCCAGAGCCTTGTCTCAAGTGTCCAGATCCTTAGTATAAGGGGTAAAGAATAAAACTTTTTAGAAAGTGTGTCACAATAAAGTGACAGCTGTCATCACAAGTTTGTGGAGATCTCACAGTCGTACTGGAACTCGTGGATGACTTACTGGTCATGACTTCTGATTTATAGACAAAGAAATAAAAGCAGGGTAAGAATTTTGAAAAGAGAACACTTACCCTGCCAGTAAGATAATCTGAATAAGAAGAAACATCATTTGGATATATGAATGACAATTTGGAAGGTATTTTGGGCATATCTGTCCCAACTGTGAGCTAATTTTTAGCTTGAATAAGGACATAATCATGGGTTAATTATAATCAGCATACTTCTCTTTGTAAGTAGTGTCTCCTGCATACATAATTTGCAACACAGTCCAAAAAGTTTTGCTTCAGCAAACGAATTAACACACAGGGGCAATGAAACTCAGGACTCTTAAAACTCAAAGATACAGATAATTTCACCAGGGTCAGCACAGGCTAACAAAGTATTTTACACAGCTTTTAGCTCAAATTTTGCAACACATGTTGAATTTAAGTTACCCCAGATGGGCTGCTGCTGATGTCCAATGAACTAGTTTATAGCTAGCTTGATGGTTTGGGATTACCACCAAACTGGAGAATAGAGAAGCACAGATGCTCCAATAGATACACTGTTAAGAGTGTGGGGAATTGATAGGTTAAATTGACAGGTTTGGTGGCAATTCTGGCAGCAGTGTTAGTTCCAAGTAATACAAACATTATTGTGAGTAACAAGAATGCATGAAGTGATCTGCATCTCAAGCTTCCAAAGGATCTGAGGGTATTATTGTTCAGTTGCAGGTTACTGGTGAAAGAACACTAGTACATATGTTAGAGAAAAATGTGGATGCACTTGTTTTCCTCTTCCAACTCTGGACTGCAAATCAGAAATAGCTAATATTAGTGATAATTCAGTAGATCTTACAGTTTTTGAAATTCATGCTAAGATATTGGCCACAACTTTCAGTCCCTGGGAGTTTTAGCCAAGTGAAACCTAAAGAATTTGGCTTTTCAGCTGACTATCCCTACAACACACTCTCAGGTTGTATTTTGTCTGAAAATAGTGACAAGAAACAAAGGAACTGAAAAATGCTGAAACCTTGGCTATATCTTAAAGAGAGAGTCCATTGTTCATTTTGTAACTATCTATTTCAGTACTTAAAAGAAAGAAGCTAGGATAACATTACGTTGTTAGTTTTGTGGGTGTATAATGAAGTTTCTAAGCTATCAAAGAACAAAGCTAATTGTATCTGAGAAAGTGGTAATGAAAGTACTATGTATAACAAGTAAACACATACCTGCTTGATAAAATTTACTTGGAGCTTTCAAAATCAGGTTTGTCTTAGAAATCCAAGTAGCCAGATTTTTTTTAAAGGTTCACCAGATACAGTTTGCCTGGTTTTTTTCTGTACCATTATATGATGGTGCATTTCGTCATACAAGATAGAAATTCACTATTTTTGATTGTTTAGGTTTTTTCCATCAGGGATGTGTATGAGTATTGCATAGACTGGTGGCCCCTTCAGAGCCTGCTTATCCCCCTGTACTTCAAGCTCCTTTAAAATGAATAGAATGGAACTCTGAGCTATAAGCATACAGAAATTGGACAACATGGAACACAAAGGGTTAATATTAGCCAGTAATTACTGCTCTTTTAACATAGCCATTTTCTTTAATCTGGTATTAATTCCATCCCTAACCTTGCTCCTGAGATCACTTATTGTCAGTGTAAAACAAGAATCCCTCTTCGTCATCTACGCTGTGATCTTTGAATTAAAGGGTTTGAATGGGGTATGCACAAGGTACGGTTCCATGGGGTTTAGTAAAGGAAATTGTCTTAGCAAATCTGTCTGATTCATTTGATTCTGAGGAATAATTGGTTAATGAGGGAATGATTACTTTGTTCAGATATGATTACTGAAGAAATGTTTGGTCCATATGTTGCTGAATAATGGGAAATTCTCCAGTGAAAGGGGACAATGATTAGAAGAAATAAGATAGCTGGAGAATATATTCCCCAAAGTGTTACACTAGTTTTTGTTAACAAGCCAACTCTAAGGATAATGTTTCCCTCAACAGGCATGGAAGTTCAATATATCAAATCAGTTTAAACTATTTGTTAAAAAAACACTACGTAGTTTTCTTTGCTTTCCTTAGATCAAACAACTGTACCTTCCTCTGATAAATGATGTGACTATCACAGCTGTTTCTCCTATTTAACATAATGTTAATCTGTTACTGTTGCCTTAACGGGCATATGCAAATACAACTATATGTTAAAAATCATCCTATCCCACTCTGATGCTTATTAGTCACATCTTAACCACAGGCTTTTAGTGTTTTGGTACTGTGAAATGCATGCAGTGTGTAGGTGTGCATGCACACACATGCATGTGCTAGTATGCATTGCAATGCTTGCACTAAATTAAAAATACTCGATCATTATCATTATACATGGTTATTTTCAGTTCCTTATAAATTTAACTTAAATCTCACTTTTCATTTGAAACTTGGTGGGCTTGCTTACAGTCATGAAGTGTCTTTTCTTCCTCTAATAAAAGTGAGACACAAAATACCTATTAAAAGACAGATAAATATGTATCTCTGTATGCATATATATATATGTGTGTGTGCGTGCATATAGTAACTTCTTTAAAGAAACATTAGCAATCTAGGAGAAGATACTGAAACTTCAAAACTGGAGTATGAAGGATCCAGCCCAGGAATGAGCTCAAATGAATATCTGACTTGAAGCCTGTGGAAGGTCTCACAGAATTCCCCTCCAGGAAGAACAGGCAAGTGGGGGCAGAAGGTCAAATGAGGGATCTACAGATGCAGATCTCTATCTCTGACTTATCAGAAATTCTGGAGTGCCCAACTGATTTAAACTGGAAGTGAATAACCCAGTGTTATGAAAATGTTGGGCCCCTAGCTCTAAACATCTGCTGGATACCCTGAAAAGCACCTTGGAGCAAAGTGACTTGCCCAAGGTCATACGACAAATATGTGCTCTCTTTCCTAAGGTTGAAGGAATGCAAAGTAACTATTTCATAAGTAAAATGTTTCCTTTTGGCTCAGTTAACTCTTTTATCAGACCTGACTATAGAAAATGAATATCCAGAATTCCACTTCATCAGTTCTGCTGGAAATTTTCTTGTTTCATTTTCTGTAAGAAAAATAATCACTGTTTGCCAGTTAAATCCCCAGGTAGTTAGCTTTCATACAGTTGAAAATAAATGTTGTAAATGAAACATCTGTTCAACACTATTATTTTATAATAACATTAATTGGCAGATGTCTTCAGATGACAAAGCAAAGTGTATCAGTTCTGATTTGTTCTTTTCCACTGAGCTGAACCTGTGGTCATTGAAAAGTACTTACCTGAAAGACTGTCTCAGCATGAGCAATAATTCACTGAGTTTAGTAATGTGAGATTTTTCCATGCAGGAAAGTATGAATTATAAAGGCCAACTGCCCACTGAAAAAATGTTAATGCATCCTCCAAATACTTGTGTGGAGAAAGTTACCCTCTCCGTTGGCAGGACTGATGCTTCAATCTACATATAGTTTGCACAGAACTACCGTGCCAATTCAATTACTGCCTGATTAATGAAGTGTAGCAGGTTTATTTCAGGGGTCTAGCTTGCTAATAATTAGCATATTGAGGCCTATACTCTACTGTTTTGCCCTGATATGCTTTGAAAAATCCCAATGCAATTAAATAAACTCTAATATGCTTTAAATAGTTACTTGAGAAAACACATTTAGATTTTTTTAAAACCCTTATGGGATTTTTTAAGCACATCCAGATTTATAGTAAAGCATCTAAAGTTCTTTGTAAACACTATTTTTGTGTTGGTTTGTGCTGTTCAGCAAAATAGCACTCCTCCTGCTTTAACAGATGACTTCCTCTAACATGAGAAGCCCCTGTTGTTCCCTTAGGGCATTTTGGAGCAAATAATGAGAATGCTGGTACCCCCAAAAACCCATTGAAGTTGCTTGCTCTTTTCAGAGGTCTACCAAGATTTTGCTGGCTTTCTTCACTTCTACAATTTGGTTGGGTTTTGTGTGGTTGTTTTTTGTTTCAGGTTGGTTTGTTTGTTTTTTTCCAAGGAAATCAGAACTAACATGGGGTGGAAAACTGGAAAGCTTGTTAGCATAGAGTTTGAGGTCAGGCAATGAAGAGTATGAAGCATCACGTTGCCTTAAGTAGAAGCAGCAGAACTTTTTCTACCCTGGACAGTAGCACAGAGTGCTAATAAATGCACTGTATGTTCCTCAGGTCAGAAGGATTGTCTGAGCAGACACATTTCAGTGCATACTGATCACAAGTGGGCTGGAAAGATGTTTTATTTAGAGCATTAACTATTTAGTGTTCTCCCATTCTGGGAGACAGAGGAGTTTGAAACCAGTTAAAAGAGCAATGGAAATACTGGTTAGAGAGGTCCCTTATTTATAGATTTGGTAGTCCCTCAACTTAAATTCTTCCAAGGGTATCCTGTGTGTCACAATTGAATTACTCAGTTGTGTATCCCATGTACTGCACATTCCAGAGGTTTATGCTCTTGTCTTCACCAGTCCTTTCCCTTTTACCCCCACCTCCCTGCAAACTCTTCCTCCCATCTACTTCATTCAGACCTGAAATAGCTCACAACTTTTAGCCTGCTATTCTACTTTATCCTCAGCTTTAATACTTACACACCAGCTAAATCCCTTATCCCTCTTTTTTCTACAAATATCAAATTAAAACACATTTTGCTCAGGAGGCCTTCTTTTGTTTGCTTACTCACCAGCTATGTCTGCATGCTCCATTGCTTTGTGTTTGCTCGTGCTTGGGTTAAATCCTTCCCTCTTAAAGGAGCCTTTTTGCCTCTGAAGAAGTTCATGGCTTGGAGGGAGTCTGGGCTTAACAGCCAAGTGTCCAGACTGGTCTGTGCTGTACCAAAGGTTCTGGGCATTTACAGTTTTGCATGCATATAAATGAAATAAAAAAACCTCACGTTCCCTCAGTTGCAGAAAAGATTACAAACAGTACTTTGGCAAAACAGTCTCGCATGAGGAGCCCCTCTGTTACATCTGCCACGTGTTCCCCTTACAATGTCTAAAATATGTATTAAGGTATAATTTTGTATGGAGTCAAGCTTGTGTATTTTAAAGCATTATTGTGCAGGGAGCACTCAGATGACTGACAGCTTTTTCCTTCCAGCTCTAGTGAGAAGCTGCAGTGAGTTTACACCAAGCTGCATATTCGTGCCTGCATGCTGTGCCCCTGGGGATGCTGCTATGGTGGCTCAAGGTGCCACAATCAAATGAACTTGTAGAAAGAAAGGAAGGTGCCATTGCAGATCCATATACAACTCAGTGTGTTTGAGAGGAAGCTGCATGGCAAGAGGAAAAAAAGTCACCTCACAGAATCGTAGAATCACAGAATGGTTTGGGTTGCAAGGGCTGTTCTTATTCCCTTCATCTAGTTACAACCCCTCTGCATAGGTAGGGACACCTCCCACTAGACCAGGCTTCTCAAAGCCCCATCCAACCTGGCCAAGAGCACTTCCAGGGAGGGGGCAGCCACAACTTCCCTGGGAAACCTGGTCCTGTGTCTCGCCACGCTCACAGAAAATAATTTCTTCTCATGATGTAATCTGAATCTACCCTCTTCCACCCTAAAACCATTATCCTGTGTCATATCACTACATTCCCTTGTAAAATGTCTCTCCCCAGCTCTCCTGTAGGCCCCTTGAGGTACCGTAAGAACGCTATAAGGACTCTTTGGAGCCTCTTCTTCTCCAGGCTGAACAACCCCAGATCTCGCAGCCTGCCCTCACAGGAGAAATGCCCCAGCCCTCTGATCATCTTCATGGGCTTCCTCTGGACTTACTTCAAAAGCTCCATGTCCTTCCTGTGTTGGGGGCTCCAGAAATGGACCTGGTACTCCAAGTGGGGTCTCATGAGGGTGATGAATCACTTCTCTCGACCTGCTGGCCACGCTTCTTTTAGTGCAGCCCAGGTTACAGTTGGCATTCTGGGCTGCAATTGCACATTGCCAGCTCATGTTGAGCTTCTCATCGACCAACACTACCAAGTCCTTCTCATCAAAGCTGTCCTCAATCCCAACAAGACTGTTTCTCCTCCCACCCTGTATCTGTGCTTGGGATTGCCCCCAGTTCAGGTGCAGGATCTTGAGCTTGACCCTATTGAACTTCATGAGATTGGTATGGGCCCACCTCTCAACCTTGTCAAGGTCCCTCTGGATGGCATCCCTTCCCTGAAGCGTCAACCACACCACACAACTGGGTGTCACTCAGCAACTTTGCAGACAACCTCCCACCGCCCTGGCCCATCAGCAGCAGATCATACTAAGTGTCCTCTAAAGAGGGGCACCACAGTCCCCTCCAAAGGACTTGTGCCATAGTAAGACAGAGCCAGCAAGCGATACTACTCCTTGCATTTTTTTTTTTTTTTGTCATAATTTTCACTCACAGAGTCCTTGGATGCACACTGTCATAAAATCCCCCTGACAAACACCTGTCTGTATTATAGTAAGTGATGGAGGCCTTGATCCATCAGACAACTCAAGTGCATGCTGAACTGTAGGCACCTGCAGAGTGCTTTTGAATCGATAGCGTGATTCATGCGCTTAAATTCAGGCACATGTTTCATTACCTGGCTGAACCATGGCCGAGAGCCATTCACTTAACATTAGGGCTGTTTTGTTTTATAAATAGCATTATTAACTTCCTGCCTTTGCTATTTGCATGCAAAATATAGGATATATATTTTGCATAACTGAAGCTAACTACAAGGGCGTAATGGTTCTTTAAATGGGTGTAAAGAGCTAAATAACCTGGGTTTAGTGATGGTTTCTGTGTGAGATTCTTAAATGACTGATTGATTGACAGACTGGTCTAACAGAGTGGCAGTGAGATGATATGATAGCCCTGTTCCAGTAAAACAGTACTCACCTGCCTTTAGCCCTCTCTTTACCACAAACACACACCCTTTTTTATGAGGTGGACTTTGAAATATCTTTCCGTAGTTGTTCAGAAAGGCACAATGAATGCATTATGCAACTATTCATTGCAGCAAAGTTAGCACATCATAATTTACAATTTTATGGAACTGCTAGGATTTGCTATGTATCATCTATTTTTAATACACATCATTGTGCTATGTGAGCAATAATGAATGTATTTAAATAAATCAAAAAAACCAAATGAATGCTGAGTTGTTGTCAATCACTTGCAGATGAGCCTACCCTGGTGAGAACATATAATGGAGAATTTTCTGAGGATGATTTATGGAGTCAACCAGCATCACTCTAGAACAACTGATACCTTTCCAGCATAGGGATACAAGGTTAGGCAAAGTTTACTGAGAATATCTAAGTGGCAAATCTGAGGTTAATTTTCTCTTGTAGCTGTTTATCTGACTTTTTTTTTTTTTTTTTTCACTGCAGAAGGGAAAAACAAAAGGGAAAAAAGACCAAAAAAAACCCAAAAAACCAAGGAAACAGAAGTGGAGAGTGGAGCAGAAAGGGAGCATAGTTATGTCTAATTTCTAACTTACAACCACTGGAGAGCTTTGCACATCTTATGCAGTGATGTAGTGGTTTACTGAGATGATGGAAATTTTTGCCTCTTCTATTTAAGGGAAAAAAAATTAGGCAGTTTCAGGGGAAAGAATACTAAATGTAGGTTTATTGTGTTCTCTTTGTGAAGTTTTTTTTTCCTTTTGCTTTTAGAGAGTTACTATCTTGAGTTGTATCATAATCAGCTCTCTTAAGGTAATGAGACATAAAATAACTCTTCCAAATAATAACATACAAGAAACATAAAATATTGTATTTAACATTTTGTAGTCCTGTAAGGCAAAATGTTGTTTTGGGGCAAGGACACAACAGTTTATTTTCTGGGACTGATGGCAGAGAAAACATTTCTATCTCCCAAGCATCTGACTGCATGCCATCTACCCCATGTGTTCTGATCTCAAAGCTAAGTAGGATTAGACTGGGTCAGTTCGTGGATCAGAGCTCCAGGGAATGCTCAAGTGCTATATGCAGGAAACAATCTTGATGATCTAACTTTATTGGGCATTATTTCAGTGAACTAGTGTGCCAGAATTGTGCCATGGGGCCACTCTGCTGTTAGAGGTGCTGTCTTACAATGACACATAAAGATTTTATGATCACTTAGGAAAAAGTGCTGGGGATATATATATATATATTTAAGTTAAGTGAGGCTAAGCCAACATTCCACCTCCAAGAGTTTAAAATTGCTTTTTAGTTTCAACTGGAAAAGCACTCTTCATTCCAAAACTGCCACGCAATCATGATGACCACTCTTAAAAGCATGCTATATTTCACATCAGAAATGCATTTCTTTGGGCCTGGCTTTATTCCTTTGTGTATTTTGTTAAAGTCACTGGTCTTGCAACCTGATGTAGTTAAATGAGCATTTTGAGTCAGAACACAAAACTGCACTGAAGCTGATAGCACTCTGCACAGGCCTCATTTTCACACATGAAGATCAGACTTCAGGGCTGGAACATCCATTTTTAAAGTACTTGAAGATAAAAATCACTATTTCCCAGAAACTTCAGTACTCCTGCAGTACTGAGCACAAATCCCAAGCACAGATACAGGCTGGGAGGAGAAACAGCCTTGCTGGGATTGAGAACAGCTTTGATGAGAAGGACTTGAGGGTGTTGGTCAATGAGAAGCTCAACAATAGTTGACAATGTGCAATTGCAGCCCAGAAAGCCAACTGTAACCTGGGCTGCATCCTAAGTACTGATGGTCAGCACAGAAATGCCTGACGAAAGTTCTCTTTCAGAATGCCAGTTCTCTTCAGAAATTATGCATTTCTAGTATGTCTCTCTTGTGAAGATATCTTGTATCATTTGTACCGGAAAGCTTAGCATGACAACCATCAAGTGAGGAGGGTAGAAAAGTGAGGTCTGTCAGGTAACCAATATTCTAATAAACTGCCTACATTTTTAATGGGATGGTTAAAAATCTTTGGGTAGGAACTAGGAAACACAGATACCATTGAACAGAGCTGTTCTACCTCTTGGGATGAATGAGTTTTCTCGTTTTCTTCCTTGCCACACTGAGCCATCCCAGATGCAGAGCACCACAATCCATTCTCGAGAGCAAAAATGAAAATGAAGTAAAAATTAGTGTTAATAATGAAGGCGTGCTTTTACATTTTCACTTTCATTGACTAGAGCAGCAGAGTGCAACTGGAGATGTTGAAAGAAAAACTCTTCACCTGTCCTCTGTTTAATTAAAATACATTGGATACACAGATTTATTTGAGAGTTTGATGTTAAATGAAGATGAATGAAGTGTTTTATGGAAGGCGATGAAACACTATTTACTTAAATAAGCAATTCTGTTCTATCAATACCTCTGCTCATCTAGAAGAACATACCTTATTCATACTTAGTTATGAGCAGCATTTTACTGAGCCTGCCTACAGTCCACTCTAGCAGCAATTATACCACTTGCTAGGAACAAGCAAAACACAAAAAAGAATATCTATTTATGAAGGGCAATGCAGGATATACCATGTCAGTCAGGAGGTGTCGTGGCCCACACAATGATACTCACCAAGTAGTGTTCTGGCCTTCTCCAGACAATTTGGACCACAGAAAGATCTGCTCTGAGGAAATCTGAGTCTCCAGCTCAAGCATGGGGGGGGGGGCAGCTTTAGATGTATCTGCCTGTAGCTGTCTATTCTCATGCTGTGCTCTGAGCCTAAATAAACCCCTACCAGTTATCCTTTATGCATCAAGTGACATGAGTGAAAGTTGAATATCAGAACAGCCACTCTGCCCCCTCATTGCAGAGAGCTCTGAAACAGTAAAAAGTGGGCCTTAGCCCATTTTCATCTGGTGAAGGCTGATGATGCCTGTCACATAGTTATCTCACATCCTTCTGTTTTATGGGAAGATTCTCACTGGGTTCTTATAGAAAGAAGCCTCCCTCACCTAAGACATTCTATTGCCCAAGTTACAATATATATCATAGGATGAACATACTATTTCATTTGTCATCTTGGATTGAAATGCAGTTATTGTAACCCAGGCAGGCTGCTTGCAGAAACTCTATCAAAGGGTGACATATTTTGTCACATGGTATTCCTGTGAGATACACAATTCCTACTTAATCCTTACCAGGTTTTTCTGTGCTCTCCCAGATGAATTTCAGTTTTGTTCATTATGATGATCAAACTTTTCATCCAACATCCCATATTGCTTCCTTTGAACTAATTAAGCTCTGGTGTCAGAAATGCTTGTATAAAAGTCAGCAAATCGTTTAATTTCATAGGCTATTGCAATTTGGGTAGATACAATAAAGGAACAATCTCATCTCCTTGACACAGTGCCAGTGTCTGTAAGTAATATGCCTGGAGGACAGAATCATCAAATCATATTATCATAGAATCATAAAGTGGTTTCGGTTGGAAGTGAGATTTGAAGATCACCTCATCCAACCCCCCTGCCATGGGCAGACACATATTCCATTAGACCAGGTTGCTCAAAGGCCCATCCAACCTGACCTTGACACTGATATTTTCAGGGATGGGGTACCTATCACCTCTTTAGGTAACCTTTTACAGTGTCTCACCACCCTCATTGTAAAAAATTTCTCCCTTGTATCTAGTCTGAATGTACCCTCCTTTAGTTTAAAGCCATTACACCTTGTCCTATCATTACACATCCTACTAAAATGTCTGTCCCCATCTTTCTTATAAGCTGCTTCTAAGTGATGAAAGTATGGGATAAATAATTGAAGAAATGAGCCAGCTCATGGGAAATGCTGTATAGCCATTGCTTTGTTGATTGTCCCATATCTCTCCTCCTCCTAGAGTTTTTATAAAGACCCTCTAAAATCAACTCCAGTTGTTGGCTGGAGTGAGGTTGCTATCCCATCACATTTGTTAGCATCGAGCCTTAGCTGCTTTTGAGTCTTTAGCCATCTCTGACAGTGAAATCCCAGTCTGATTTTTCTGAATCTGTTCTTCCATTTTTCACTGAAATTTGGACTAGAATTGTTAGTAATGAACATTTACAATTTCTGCTAAATGGTTTAAGTAAATGATGTTTTCTTTTAAGCTGCTAAAGCCAGAGGAAGAACACAGAGCACATTAGTGGCTAAGGGGATGCAGAATTTGACTCCCAAAATTAAATGAGCTAAGTCCATAATAGTGAAAATTTGTTCTCTTGGCTCTGGTTGAGTTACCAAGTAAAATGTATTCTGGTTCCATCCTGGATCCTGTTGACACTTTGAAGAGACTGAGATTATTGTCTTAATGTTTTCTCCTAATTTTTCTATAAGGAAAATAATATTTTTTAGGTTATCAATCTTTGCCAAGATTCAGCCTAGAGAGGATTTTTTTATAGCTGAGATATAAACCCCTGAAGTAAAAATGCAGACACAACTTTAAGTACAGTGTTGCAAATGCAGTGTTGTAATTTTATATGTTAATCTATCAATACACAGTATGTGCAAACATATGTTTATAGACAGAGAGACAAGCATGTATAAATGAGAGGATAAAAATCCCTATTCCTCATTTGGTGCTATGCAATTTCTATCAATTTAGAAATGTGTTATGATTTTATTTTAAGCTGACATACTGTAAATTGCTCTTATTTGAGAATACTTACTTAACTCCTAGGGTTTACAAAACAGAAAAGGAAGATGTCTTTGGAAGTTCTCCAGTGACCTAAACTGAACTAATAATAGAAAAATGTTGTCCCTTCTCTGGAAACATTGGACAAGTTGTCATCTTAAAGCAACCCATAGTTGTGAAGGTAGTCTTTCAGTGATTAGGATTTACTATAAAATCTAATAAATACAGCAGAGGCTGCTTCTTCAGGGGCAAGCTGTATATTATGTTCATGTTACAAGAGAAATTACCAGATCTTTAGGTGAGATATTTTAGAAATTTGGCAGATGGCTTTACTTTGTATTTGTGGCACAGAATCCTGTTCTAATTTTGTGTTTGATTGGAATATTCAACAGCTTCTGGTGCTACTAGGACTTGCTATCTGAAAGACAGAGTTTGCAAACTATAAATATGAACTTTGAAAATATATATCCTAGAGTTAGTCCAGTAGATTGTGTTTGTAATGCTCACTAATTGGCTCACTTATGACCAAAAGTGATGGCTGTCTGGCTGCTCGGTGCCTCCTGCTGACTGGGAAGGAAGAGGGATATTGGGTCAGTGGTTCATGTTGGACAGGTATTTGATGTCAAATTCTGACAGCTACCAGTTCCTCCAGCCTTGGTGCCTTCATGCTTCTTGGCCATATCTCTCTTCAGCTGCCCTCTTTATCACCAGCTGCTGATTTGTTGCTCTGGGGAACAGTTCAACTGCAAGATGAAGGGTATATCTATAGGAGCAAGGGATTTCAGTCTCAAGCTTATTCAGCATCTGTCTGGCAATCCAGCAGGCGAGGCTGATGTCTTGTGTCACCCCTGTCCCCACTATAAGACTCAGAGGACCCCTGTTTCTGGCTGAGGAAGGGGACATGGGAGGTGCAGCCCCATCTATCTCACCAGCTGCCCCCACCACATGAGTTCAACCTAGGTTGAGCTGAGCTGGCACAGAGGCAGCTGTGAATGAAGGGAGTGTGGACATTACTGGCAGCAAGCAGACATTTCCCAACCAAAGCTGGCCAAGATGAGGGCTGGAAAGCTGGTCCTTGTCCTCCTTCAGCTTTCAGCTTCCAGCTTCCCACTGGGGCTGACAACACTGGGAGCTTTGCCTGGAAGTGTAACCTGCTTTGCATGCCCATAAGACACAAGGGTATGTCCCAGCTCATCACTGAAGCCTCAAGGTGTTTTGTGATAGTCTTTACTTAGATAAACAAGAATTCAGGCTTAATTTGTAGTGCAGTGACTGTGGGTGTGATCATGCTCATACAAGCTCAACAAAACTTTCAGTGACCTATCCCACATCAGGGCCTGCTTGCTCATGCCCCTGAAGCCTCCAGGCAGATACATAACAGGGGGATTTCCTACCACCCCACACAACTGAATGTGTCAAGAGCCTACAGGCTTGTTTAATGCATCAAAACAGAAACTGTTTATCCCCACTGATATTTTTAACTTTAAGTGAATATCATCTTCAAGGAGTCATTCTGAAGCAGACTAATAAGGATTTAGGCACTCCTTGTTGACGCTTATATTTTCCACACAGGACTGGTTTCTTCAAACTCTTCCCAGTAATTACACCCTGTGTTTATCTCTCAGAATTTCTCTGATGCAACACATATTCTCAGTGGAAAGGACAGAGAAATTCCAAAGAGGAATCTAAAAAGACCCCTCTGAGGTATATTTGATTCTGTATCAGTGGGTCCCCACCACAGATTTGTACGTATGTGACACTATATAGAATTTTCTGCTTCTGTGTCAGGTGAAGACATTCTGGCTGCTAAGAAAGGGCCAGAGTATTGTGAGTGGTATCACATTAGATTTCAGGTTTTGCAAGTCATAGGGGAGAAGAGTAGATAGAAGAAGGCTGTCTGTCAGAGTGGGTTTTCTTCACAAAGAAGGATTTAACACTTTTGTTATCCACCATGATTATACTGTGTACAGCCTGTCCAGTCCCTCTGCAAGAAGTACTCTTCCTAGAAATAGCATTGAGAGGCTCTAATGTGGGCCCATTGCACTTTTTGGCAAGGGATGATCATCTCTGGAATATTGGCATAGACTGTCATTTTGTACCATAAATTCTGGCAATAACCAACCTTTTCTCCTTAAACTACCAGCCTATGTTGGCTCCATTTGTTTTAAATCCCTCATTCTCAACAAGCTGTGTAAGCAGAATGACAGGCTGCTCACAGATTCCTGGTGCTCAGCTGCATGCAGGTCATGCCAGAGTTTCCTTTTTGGAAGGAAGGCTGTGCACTGATGCCTTGCTACTGGTGAGTCTGAGCATCTGAATCTCCTCAGAAGCAAGGAAAGAACAGCAGCTTAGTGCTTAACATCAAAAAGTGTGGAAGGAGTGGGCATCTTCTTACTTTTGCACCAGTTTTTAAATTTTGCTTGCTCTCAGCAGGCCAATCAAATCTTCTCCACCCAACATCATCAGCATTATATCCCAGAAAAAACCCCAAAACAAACTTCAAAACAAAGGTCAGGTAATCACTGAGCAGTAATCACTCTGCTAAAGTAAAACACCTGTTAGCACCTGTCCTTCTGGCAAACAACAAGGTTGCTTTGGCTGGTGCATCAAGTAGACACACTATTATTTTATTAACATTACAATTCAAGAGTTTCTAGATAGGCACTAGCAAATACTGAACTGCATATATTTTTGAGTCACCTTTTTAAGAAAGCTAATTTACCTATTTACAGTTCTAGCTTTAAGTTTCAGAATCATCTCATGTGTCACTTGCCTCAATGATATAAATGAATTATCATAAACAAAAGGACCATACATCATCATTAGTGAGCAGGGAAAAGTTAGCTATTGGGTATTTATGATCAATTTGAGGAGAAGATACATAATTACCATCCATTATTATAATAAAATGCCTAATAGAAAAGCCACAAAAAACTGAATGCAATCTTCAAAAACCCATGAAAATCAGAATGCTCTTCCAACTACTTTGCTTTTTAATGCTCTCGCTGTGTACAGGCAGATAGCTTCATTGTATTGGAGGCAATAATTAAGCAGTGTATTGAAGCAGTTTACAAGACACTAAAAAAAATGCTCAAGTGGAAACTTTCCTTCCCTTGCTATACAGACTTCTTCCTTGTACAGCTTTTCTTAGCTTCTTAGGGCTTTGTTTAGTTTTTTAATTTATTGAACACTTTTTACTGACATAAGTTTTACCTAATTTCCATGCATTTTAACTGATGTTTTAAGTGACCTTGTCCTTCTCAGCATTGATTTTTTTTAATGGCTGTAGTTCATAGCACGATGGGCGACTTGAAATCCCATCACTTCCCAGTGCGCTCTATTTGAATAATGTCCACAAAGGTTTAAGTGAGAAAAGTTGTTTAAAATCCATACACACATTTTATTCCCTCTTCTTAGTGATATGGAAAACTACTGAAAATTCTTATAAGAGAAACATAAACTAATAATTGATTTACCTTTGTGAAGCATCTAGATATTCTTGCTTACAGTATTTCATTTACAGAGTTATGAGCTATCAGCATGTATTTAAATGTAACTTTGGGGAAGTTAAAAATCCCCAAACACAATAATATTTTCTGTTTGTGCTTTACATGGCTCCTAACTACTCAGTGGTTTGAACCCAGTCCAACATCTAAATGCCTCCTCACTTACAGAGTACTTTGGTGCTTTACACAGTACCAAAGAATCCTATCAGGCTGGGGAGAGGAGATGTACAAAGTTTGAATGCATTTTTCTCTGCAAGGTAAAAAAGAGGCAAAATGGGATAGGGAGAAAAGGATGCACTTTATTAGACCATTCAATGTGATCTAACACTAGATGTTGCTTCAGATAGTATTTTTCAGTGTTGGGATTTTTTCCCCCAAACACACTAACTCCAGTAGAACTATAAAAAGGAAAAGAGTCAACTTCTTAATGCTAGACTGGTTTTCCTAGACCTATTACATGACATGTATTTAACAACCTTTAAAGTTATTAAAGGGAAAAACAATTTCACTAATGTATTATGTGCTTTATTGTTCAGCTTCCCTTAGACAGTCTGTCTCTCAAAATGTTGCAAATGTGTTTTATTTTTAAGCTATTGATACTAATTTCTTCTAGATGACACCTACACTATTAAAATAGACAGACCCTGAAATAATTTATTTTATTAAAATCTAGAATTATTTCTGCTTTGACTCATTGTCCTAGGTAACCCTTATGTAGAAGATGGGAGTCTGCACAGGCCACATATACAAATGGAATGCAATCATTTGGATGCTAAAATAATCTAATAGTCTACATCCAAGCTGTTTCATGCCAGTTGGCCTCAGCAACAGGGGAATCTGAGTGTGTTCAACATAGCAGCATAGATGCAGTTCTGGTGCTTTCTAACATGCACAGTTCCTAAAGGGTCTCATAAAGAAACTAACAAAGAATAAGAAAATCCAAAGTTTTGTTTCCCTTTCTTTTTCCTGTACAGTTTCTTCAGAATTAAACCACTTATTGCGTTTGGGACTTTTTCAAGTTTTCTTTTATGGAAACATAAGATTAAAAATATTGCCTCCTATTTACCTGGAGAGGTAAAAATAAGAATTTTATACTACTGAAACACTACACCTGTGGATGAGTGTTACAGACCTGGTTTTCAACTTTGGGAATGGGGATTCACAAATTTGGGATTCACAAATCTTTTATATTTGAACTGATGGCATTTTTGTGTACTGAAAGGGTATTTTACCTCATGGCTGGTGGATGTCTCTGAGCACTGATACTGCTTCATTCTTAATTAGTGTGCAGATGGATAGAGTGATTAAAATAGACACACTGAGGGGAACAAAAAAAGGAAACAAACAAAAATAGTAGTCTTCGAACATTTACAAAGTAACTTTCTCTGAGACATTATAAAAAGGCTTGACATGTTTTGTGATACTATAATTTTTAAATTTTGCTTGTTTTGGCCAACCTGCATCTCCTGCCTAAATATACAACCAGTTTATGTTACTATATTCTACCTCTCTACATTCCCATCTGCACTATTCTTTAAAAATTCTTCCCCTAAACTATTGTGTAGGATTTATGTTTTCTGTTAAACAGCTGCCAAATTTCGTTCCATAGGCGGCTGCACTTCGGTGGCGGATGAAATACTTCTTGTAAAGTTT
Source organism: Calypte anna (assembly GCF_003957555.1). Lineage (NCBI taxonomy): Eukaryota > Metazoa > Chordata > Aves > Apodiformes > Trochilidae > Calypte > Calypte anna. The sequence goes on from NC_044244.1 coordinate 136,339,734, forward strand.
GTAAAGAATTTTGGGTTCTTTGCAGATGGAAGAACTGACTAAATCAGAGAAACGCAACTTGTGCCTCTAGAGCTGCACGTGGATTTTTTTGGAAGGCACATATCTGATAGGAGCTGTTTTGACTTATTCCTGTGAGGGAACAGGCAGGGTGTTTAGCTGTTCCCTTTCATCTCTCCAAGCAACCAGGAAAGTTGGCTTACACAGTTATTTCTCTGTACTTATAGGCTCAGTAGCATTCTGTACATGGCATTTGATAAAATATGTTTCAGAGCCATGTATGTTCAAGAAAAGATATATGTGAGAGATAAGTTAATGGAGAAGCGACTGTGTATCCTACTGTATGTTCCATCAAAATGAGGATCTCAAGACATTTCTCAATCCTGATCTGCAGTAATAATGCAGACTAAAAAATTTCAGTAGACTATGACATCATCAAAACAAAGTCATGGTTTCACTGGAAAGCTGAAGTTGGAGGAAATCAAGACTGAGCTGTTTTTTCAGTCTCTGCTATTACAGAGAGCCAGAACACGATGAGTGTGCATGATGAATGAGCAATGCAACACTTTAAACAGGGAAGATATCTTTCTTATGCCTCTGACCTATTCACTGAGCAGCTGGCAAATGGCTCTAGTAGACTCATCCTGTTCTTTTTTCCAACCAAAAAATCTATTGTGTATGCAGTCTTTCTAATGGATAGCAGAGATATGTCATTCGTATCAATCGGTCTTCTCTATCTCTATGTTTTATTCAGCTCCTGAGTATTATGTTAAAATGCACTCTGATATTCATCAAGTTTTCAAACACTCCATAACAGCAATTGAAAGTGAAAAATAGCCTGGGAGTTGTTACTGCTTTCCTCAATGACCTGGGAGGGTCTGATTGGCACAGTGTGACTCTGGAACTAGAACTGAATTGGAGATGTGCTTGGAAGTGAGGAAGAACTTGTAACATCAGTCTGAAAGTGGTTTGTACTGTCTGAAGTATACTATACTGAAGTAAAGGTACCCAAGTACTAGGTGACCCAAGCTGGGCCGCCTTCCACATATTTCAACTGGCAGTAATACCCAGAAGTAGGTATGGTGAGAATGTTCCCCTCCATTATAATACTTATTTTCTTCCTTCTATCACTGCCTAAACAAATTTAATAGCTCACTATCATCATCAAGACTACGACTTTGGCTAAACAAGGTACTGTACTGCCTTTCAACTGACAGAATAATTCATATATCATACATTTAAAATTATAGAAAATAATCTTTTAACTGATAATATTGTTAAATCTAAATAATATAAACTGGCCAGGATAAATCTGCAAAATAAACAAATAGCAACACATCAAAGAAACAAGAAAACAAAATTGAAGTCTGAAAGTATGAGTCCAAAATTATCAAGCTCTTACTGAAATGTAATGGTAGCCCTGAAAATTGCAGCTCTTGTGGCTACGCGTTTGGATGGAGACATCTTTTCTGTTTTTTTCCATTGGTACTGTAACACTGCCTAAGGAACAACTAGAAATGTAGATCATTTTTACCAAGCCTTACTCAAATAGCTATTAAAAAAGTCACTGCTCTGAAGAACACATGATCCAACATGACAAGATTGAAAAGAAAAGACAAAAAAGATATAGTGCACAATAAGAATGAACATTCCAGTTTCCTGATTCTCTTTTTTTTTTTTTTCTTTTTTCCAAACAGTACTCTCAGGAAGGTTTCTTTTTTCATTTGTTTTCATCTTACTCAGTCAACGAGTGGTGGGCTCAGCACATAATTTCAATAAAATGTCCTTCCAGGCAGAAAATCATCCATTAACAATATTTTGACTATGGAAGAAAAAGAAATATTTGATCTTCTCATCAGCATAATGATAATACATCTCGTTTGCAGAGTGTAACTGTATATTATTTCCAGAAAGATCGTAGGCTGCTCTGCAAATGAGTGTTTCTATTCCACAGGCGTCTCACATTTGGAAAAGCTGAATTTTGCTCCTGTTCACTAAGCTTATGAAAAACCTGTTCATTATTAAGCCTGAAAATAGGTTTACGCAAGGCTTACAAAGTGAGTAAGCTTTGTGTGGGTCTTGCTGCACAAGGAGAAACATTTCATCCAGACTGCATATTGAAGAAGAATAAAAGGAGGTAAAAACAGGCTTGCTCTTGATTATCACCTACTAAAGGTGTCATTGAAATAGTAACAACTAGTTCAATTTCAGTTCAATAATGTTTAGGATTGCTATTCTAGAATGAGCTAATAATAGACTGCTGCCATTACATGTAGAACATTTTGAGAAGTGGTCTTAATGACTGGGGGAAACACCTGAGAAGAGTTTCTGTTCTGTTTGAGGGTGTGTGTCTGTGTCACTGTGCCTGCATCTAAATGCAGCCACTTCTCATATAAAGGCATATTAAAAAGGTTTCAGAATTTTTTTGGTCAGAAGGGTTTGCTGCTGAAAAATACCACTTTTACATTGTCATAATGTGACATATTCTGTTAAAATGCTGTAACTTTTTGTTGCATTCAGAGTAAAGATGAAATTGATTAGAACCTGCAGAAAGAAAATGTGCTTAGTTTCATTCAAACCAAAATTGGGAAAGAAAATTATTTCAGAAACCCTGTAATTTTTTTTTTTTAGTTTTCTTTCTGATTTGGCTTTTTAAATAAATTTTCCTTCTTGTAAGAAATATCCATTCACTATTATATCATTTCAATGTGTATTTTATGTATATTATCTTGATATTATGGTTACTGTAAGTTTCCAAGCTTATATATATATTTGGTGTTGTGTACTTCAGCTGGTTTCTTTTTTTTTTTTTTTTTTTTTTAATGTTTTTTGGTTTTGTTTTTTTTTTATGTACTCTTCTAGGTTTTTTCCATTGTGCCTTGCTCAGAAGAATAACTGTACTGGGTCAGGTCAAAGGTGTTACCTAACTCAGTGTTCTGTCTCCAGCAGTGGTCATAAGTAATGTACCATTAGTGTACCAGTAGAAAAATTCCTGCTAAGATTGTTTGCTTGGGATGAGAGGGGTCATGGAAGGCTATATTTTTTTATTACATAGGTGCTTTTCACAATTTTTTTTTCTTTTCTTTAAAAAACATGTTTTTAAACCAGCTGCTTATTCCTATTATAGAAAAGGTTATGTTTCTGTGGGGTGTCATGGCTGGTGACTGTAGTGATGTGCTGCAAACATTTCTTTCTTTTCTTATTTCACAGAAAGCACTGGCAAAATAGTGAGAGGTAAATATGTCAGTTCAGCCACTGAGGGTTAGCTGGGACACAAGTTACATGATAATTCCTGCTTAACACTGTGACAGCATTTCTGAATGAAAATATTTTTTCTTTCCTTTATTCATTCATTCATCTGTCTCGAGGTGTTCATTTTTTTCCTTTTAATTGATGCAATTTAGGGGTAAAAACATCAGAATACTTAACATTTCTGCTAGAGATTCAGGAGGGAGCATGTAATTTTTTTAGAGTTACTATTTTTGCAATGATGACTAGATAGATCATCGAATGTCATGGTGAGGAGTTTCTTACAGACACTAAACAGATGAAGAAAATACTATTGATAGATATTCCAGGGAGATTACATAAGGAAAACTGAAATGGATGTTTATTTTTATCTATGGCCCAAGATATAGAGCAGCATAAATGACTGTTCAGTGTCATTTAACATGTTAAATTGCTGCATTTAGCTTAAGCTGACCAATATGTGTACCAAAATAATAATTAATATTGATTAATGACTGTATTTATCTTTTTGATTCAAATGTTATTCAGGAGATCTTAAATGAAATGTTTTGGTTGCAGTAAATCCTTCTTTATTTTAAAATATGAGATATGGAGGATGCTCTATTGTAAACTGGGAAACTTCATTCTGCCTGCTGTGAGTTATGACTGCATATCAAATTTTAATGAAAAAGGATAAATAAATTGTCTCACAGTTCACCATGATCTACTATATCACTCCATTCATCCCATATAATATATAATAAACTGAATGCTTCAATTTTTTCTTTATGTGACCATTTACAACCAGTACTATTGCGTGAGAAATTGTCATTCCCATGGTAGTTCACATAACCAGTGAGTAGACCAAGGTTCCAAGCTGTACATCTTGACTTAAGAACTTTTAAAAAACTTCTAATAAAAGCAAAAAGCTGAGGTATATCAGTTAAAGTATATTAACATTAATGTGGGGCCTTATTCTTCGGATCTCTTCTCAACATCTTCAGGACTTAAATTTTGAAATCAAAAAAAAAACAACAAACTGTAGAAAGTCTGAGAAAAAAAACACTGTAGAAAGTCTGAGATTCTGTTTCATTAGGAAACCTCCTGGATGTTTGCTGGTAAATTCCAAAGAAATTTGGGAAAGAAAACTGAGAAAGAAAATTTAGCTGAGAGTCTAGGCTAATTTCAAAAGCTGTAACTGTAGCAGGAAGAATTTTTTTTAATAAATCTTTATTTTCAGCCTTGTTGATGTATTATATTACCATTTCTCCCAAAAAGATAGATATGTTAAACAGACTTGCTTCACAGGGATTTTTTTCCCTACTCTCGTCAGGGCTTTGCATGGGAGCAAGAAGGAACACTGTCATGCACATGCTTTAGGTCCTTCTGCTTTGAACTAGGTGAAAGAAGCCTTATTATAGGAGTCTTTGATGAGATGGGAGAACAGTTGTTAATGTTTTTTTATTTTCTGGACAGTAGCTGTTTGTCACATATCTTTCAGTAATAGATATAACAATCAGTGTGTACAAAACTCATGTATGAGAGGGTTTCTTGAGCAAGTAGCATTTTTTTTTTAACAACTTGAGCACTTGCATCTTTAGAATTATTCCTGACAAGTCAGTTCTTAAAAAGATATTTTTACATTGTGGATTCCAATGTGAAAAGGAAAGTGCAGAATACAAAATGTATTTGAGGATTTTTCCTTACTACGAGATGATTGATGAACTGTAAATGTAAGTTAAGGGGGTTTTATTATTCTTTTGTGAATACCAGATTCACCAGACAAAGCATGAAGATAATTCCATAGTAGATGCAGAGATCTGAGAGTTTAATTTTTCTTTTACTTATTACCAAGCAGGAGGACTACATTTTTTAAAATAAATTAATTCTTAGGATCAGATATCCACCTACCTTTAAAGTGGTTTTGAGGAAGTAATACTTAGGGGGTATAACTTAAACCTCCCTGTGTATGTAAGCATCTCTCAATAATTTTTCACCTGCTGGCAAATTTTAATGAAATTTGATTACTGGGTAGCAGTTAATTCCCTTTGTTGGTTTTCTCATTGAGAAAAAGGCTGAATCTTGAGATCAGTGTTATATACCAGAGAGGCCACACCAGGATGCACAACCTTGATTGTCCACACTAGCAAAATATGGTGTAACTTTTCACATCATAAAAAGCATGAGAGTCCAAAGCTTGAGATGTAGAAAGTAGCAGTTTATTAGCTCTGCTGCTTATGTTGCTATGGATGTATAACACACTTAATATATATTTTCTTAATTTTGATGACTTTTTCATGTTCCAAAATATTTCTCAGAACTGAATATCTAAATACTAATAGAAGTTAACTGAACAATCTACTTGCTGATGCTAATAGGAGGCAAATGTTATCTGGGCTTCTAAATGTAGAAATGGTTCTTCCTTTGCATTAGTGATTCCATAATATTGAAATGACTTGTACCTAGATGAGAAAAAAAAAAACAGACATATCATGTTCCTGCATCCATGAACAGCATTTCAACAGCTTATAATTTTCTTAAATATGTTCATCATTCTAAATCACACACTAGATCACTTTGTTGAATACTTGCTGCTTAGACTGATCAAGAGTAAGTTGCAAAAGGTTTGTATGCAAAATTGGAGCTGAGCTGGATGAAGTTCAGTTTGTGGTCTTAATACCATAAATAAAATACCATAGCTAAAAGCACTGAAAGATTGTTCTTCCATTCTAGCTTAAAATATGATGTTTCAAAAAATATTCTCAATAGCCAGTTCATTTATTACTGCATTAGCTTATTAGGAAAACCTGACTGGAAAGTTGGGGACACTAAGTATGGGGGGAGCGTGGATCATCTGGAAGGCAGGAGGGCTCTGCAGAGGGACCTGGACAGACTGGAGAGTTGGGCTGATTCCAATGGGATGAGGTTTAACACGGCCAAGTGCTGGGTCCTGCACTTTGGCCACAACAACCCCATGGGGAGCTCCAGGCTGGGCACAGAGTGGCTGGAGAGCAGCCAGGCAGAAAGGGACCTGGGAGTCTGGATTGACAGGAAGCTGAACATGAGCCAGCAGTGTGCCCAGGTGGCCAAGAAGGCCAATGGCATCCTGGCCTGTATCAAAAACAGTGTGCCCAGCAGGTCCAGGGAAGTGATTCTGCCCTGTACTCAGTCCTGGTGAGGCCACAGCTTGAGTCCTGTGTCCAGTTCTGGGCCCTTCAGTTTAGGAAGGAGATTGAGGTGCTGGAGCAGGTCCAGAGAAGAGCAAGGAGGCTGTGAAGGGATCCATCACAAGTGCTGTGAGGAAGGGCTAAGGGAGCTGGGGGTGTTCAGTCTGGAGAAGAGGAGGTTCAGGGAAGACCTCATCACTCTCTACAACTCCCTGAAAGGAGGGTGTAGCCAGGGGGGGTCAGTCTCTTCTCCCCAGTAGCTCCCAGTAAGACAAGAGGGCATGGACTTAAGCTCTGCCAGGGGAGGTTTAGGTTAGATATTAGGAAAAAATTATTGACAGAGAGGGTGATCAGGCATTGGGATGGGCTGCCCAGGGAAGGTGGTGGATTCTCTGTCCCTGGAGGTTCTTAAGAAGAGACTGATGTGGCACTCAGTGCCATGGTCTGGGAACCACAGTGGTAGTGGATTAAGGCTTGAACTTAATGATCTCAGAGGTCCTTTCCAACCCAGATGATTCTATGATTCTGTGGAAGGGTTGTGAACTCCATCTGGATGCCCCATAGTCCCACTGACTATATTGGACTTTATCTTGAGCTTTTCTGCTCCAGCACTTGCTTTTAAATTTCCAGCAACTCAGGTGGCTAACCATATGTGTTCTTAATGAGGTAGGGAGCTAATTACCCATTTAATTCCTTTTAAAAATCCCTTGCTTTCAGTGAAGATGCTTCCTTGAAAAAGTGCTGTCTCCTTACTTGTCCTGTGGCTCTTTATTAGTGATGGATATTAAATGCTGGGCATTCCTGAGAATGACTTGCAGGAATTGGCAGGACACCTGCAGAGTTTTCAAAGACTTGCCATGAAATCTTCCATGACCCCACAGAAACAGAGAAACTATTACCCAGAGAAACTGATTAGCCAAGAAAAAAATTGCAAAGTAGTCCAGTAAAGAGCAAACAAAGTTTTCAGTAGATTTTTAGTTTCACTTAAAAGATCTTGAAAGCATTTTCTTCTAGTGACACTCTTTCTGTAGTAGTTCATGGAAGCTAAAAGTTGTCTTCAAAGGATTTTCTTTAAACATAAGATCACCAAGTTTCTCGGAGTCTCCTGGGACAGATTTCAAATGTTCAAATGAAGGCAATCAAAATTTAAGCATCCCAATCTGGGCCAGTCAGTCTTACATCCTCTATCATCAATAGAATGAAGTAACAGCTTCCAGAAAATGAATTTTCTGATGTGGCTTATATACCAGATTCTGATAATTGAGCCTATTTTCAGAAGTGTCTCTTCCCCATCAGTGACTGTAAAATGGGATTTTAGGTAACTTGCACAGTTTTCCATGTCTAACTCCTGAGCAGCTAAAATTTGGCAAAGTAAATTTTATTGCTCATATGCAATCATTTTCAAAAAATTTTAATTATTTCTCTTCCCTCTCATATCTCTGTCACCATCAAGGAAGAAAGAGATAACAGATTATTGTTTTTATTATTAATAATTATAAAAATACTAATAAGAACAACAACAATAATATAAGTGCAGCCTTAAGAAATATTAAATACTGCTCCTAGTATTAGTCAAAATCACGATTAAGGGTCATATTGCTTGACTTAATAAGACAATAAGCCAGTAGCCAATGTTCTGCATAAATAATGAGCCAAATCAAAATCAGTCATGCATCTAATTGGGACATTTGTACTACACTGCTTGAGGCATAGAATACTTTTCTATGCTAGATATGTGCTTAGCAAAATTAATCAGATAATCAGCTCTCAGTCATCTCCATATTCTGAAACCCTTTGTGGCACTAGAGATGGGTAAGATAGTATTTCTGCTGACGGTGGTCTTTAGCAGTTTTTTTTTTTTTTTAAAGATGAATGCTATGTCATTCAAGACAGTAAATAGCTGTAAAGGTGATTTTGTGAATATTATTACTCTTTAAAAATCATCCAGGCCCATTGAAAAATAACAAGACTGGTGTCTCAGGTTCTCTTTCTAGCACGGATACACTGATGCTTGACTATAACCATATTTTTTACCCCTCTTTTTACCTCAGCCTCCTCCTTTCTAAGAGAAAAGTAATGTTATTTCTTGCTGTATTACTTTAAAGCTTGATGACAGCCATTTCATAATGCCAAGAGGTTGTTTCCAAAATAGAGCTTACATTGGGAAATCAGTGAATTAATAGAAAAGCCTAGGAATGGGACAAAATTCCTGCCAGGATCAAGATCCAGAGCTGATTAGCAAAAATTAGCATAAGTGAGAGTGTTTAAGGAAGGAATTAGATGGGAATTTTCATCTTCAAACTAAAAATTCACTTTTCAGGAAAGAAATTATTTCCCCACTTAATGCCTGAGATGGCCAGAGGCCCAGCTGAGCCCCTGGACAGGTTCATCCAGCTCACCTGTGGTCACCTGAATTATTCAGAGGCTTTTTCTTGTGCTGCCTTCTCTCCTGTGGGCTCCATTGACAGAAAGGAGATGTGGACCCATCGTGTAGCAGAACAACACCCTGAGGCTTTTGGGACTCTATTGCAGCTCATATTGCAAGGGTATATTTGACTTGCAGACAACCCTTTCTCTGCATTTAGGGAATAGCAGGACATGGGCATTTGAGGGGACATGGAGAGGAAATATGTGATGGGCAAAACATCTTTTTGATAATGTGACAGGCAGAAACACAAACACATGAGAGGAGGAGCTGCAATGTGTATTCCTCAGGAGGTCTTGTGGCAGGATCTGTGGAGCTATATGAGCTCTACGGTCCTAAGCTACAAACTATGCTGGTACAGAAGACCCTTTATACAGTTTTTATTGTAGTATTTATATCTATGTTTTGATGGAAAATGTACTGTCTCCAGAAGAGTATATTTGGGGACACAAATTCTGAGAATCACTAAGGAAGAAAAGCTACTGAAGAGTACTGATTTATGAAAATCAATATATATTGCCCATGTCTAAGACATTAGTTGTTTCCTTTTGTTTACCCTGATAGTGATACCCCAGTAACAAAGAGCTTTGAATAAGTATCAGTTAACTGCAGTGCTAATGAGAACTCTTTGTGGAAGATTTTCAGCCAAGCATCTCTCAGCCCAGTTGAAATGAAAGTGGATGTTTTGGTGCTTGATTATGCTGGAGAATTCAGTGGTTGTAAAGTTTAAATTATAAAAACTTTTTGTGGGACAAGAAGATATTGAGCGCCAGCTACATGTCCTTTTCCAGAATAGGTTTAGTGTACTTACTATAGCCCTCTCTTTCAGAAAAGCTCTAATTGTTCCCTGTGCATATGCTTTCAGACCCAGAGGAGGTATAAATGCATCTTAGTATGAGCCATCACTGAGGTTTTTATGGTTAAGGTCAAGATGAATATAATAAACTGTAACCTGAACCTTCTTTCACATTGCTGTTGACTGAAACACCTTTTGCAGTTTTTAAAAAGTTTGAATAGCTTTCTCAAGTTTGCTGGTTTTAATGCCTGTCTTCTTCCTTAGTGGAGCAGATAAATCTCTTCAGTGGAAGACTGACATATAACAAGAAACTATTCTTGCTATGTTTCTGATTTGTCTGGCATGACTATAACTCAGTCCAGTTTAAATGCCAGTTTCTAACTTCTTTAAAGCAGTGGCTTGAAGAAACCAAGCTGTTCACAACCCCCTTACATTATATTTGGCCACAGGCAAATAAACAGCTAAGGCTGAGGCCAACCTAGAAACATCCTATTCCCCACAGCACATTGTTGCTCAGTAGTCTTGTCCCAGGGCCAGGGCAGGTTGGGGACCACCTGATTTTAAATTAATGCTTTGGCAAAACACCCTTTTGTCTTTTGGATATTTATCAAAATTGAAATATTAAGTCTCTGTTTCATCCTCAACTGTGATCTTGTGATCTAACATTAACTGAATTTAAAAGATGCAACAAAAATATGATGGAGGTCCAGTAACTGAAAAATTGACTTTGCATTAAACTGAAACTTCAAAATTAGCTGCCTATTTCCCACCAAAGTTTTAGGCATTATTATTCCAAACCTGGTATATTTTTAATATGTACCAAACCTGGTATATATTTGAGATCAGTTTAGTAAAATTTTTCCTTTTCTGGGTAACAAAAGAATTTCTTTACATTACAAATCCATCTGAGTGATACCCTCTGTTTGGTAAAAATAAGATGAAAAAGGTTAGGGAATTGATATAAAAATATATCAGACCAGGAAAAGATGTGAATTCAGCTGTATTTTCTCAGAAAAGATATAGAAATAAATAGCTTGCATAAATATGGTGAATTCATTAGGGTCAGGCCTTTGATTAAATTGTCTCTTAGTTGGTAAATCCAGGCTGAAGAGAAAAGTGTGTCTGAAAGCAATTAATCAAGTACTTGGGATTAATAGAAAAAGCTTATCTGAAAATTGTAATATTAAAACATTTTGATCTTTGCTACCAAAACTTATTCTGGACATCTCAAAAAAAGTCTCAGATGTGACTCAAGTCAGAGAAAAAAACTGATGTACTATTTAAACTTCAGTGGTCAGGCACTACTTGTAGATTTGTCTGATCACCTAAGCCAAAATTTATAGAATTGTATTTTCAGTAACTTTATTGTTGTTCCAAGTTGCTCTTTGAAAAGAATAAGATCATAATTAAATGCTATTCAACATTCCATCAGTACTGTACATCTGTATTTCTCCTAAATAAATACTAAAACATCCCAAAGTGGTGTATATTCGTTTATGACCATAGGTGTAGAATTTTTTTTTCAAGGGTATAACAGATTTTTTATTTTTTCTGATCCTATCACCATGTTTATTTCATGAACAAGTCAGTTTCTATTGCTGTGTTAAATCTTCAAATGCTTCAGTTTGAATTTCCAGTAAATATTGGAGCTGGTACTGCTATACTTAGTCAATTTGGGGTTTTTCCTATCTCACTGCCCAACCATAACTCTTATAACCAACAATTTTTCTTCACAGTGCTGTTTTTGTTCTAAGCCTGTATTGCCCAGGAAGGAGCAATAAAAATAAAAATATGCTTGTTTTAAATCTTGACTGTGTATTTAGAATAACACTGGTTTTGTACTAAAAATATTAACTGCATTACAGTCCCTGTGAGCTATCTTAGGGGTCATCCATCTGTTATTTTGACAAAATAATATTTGAGCTTAGCCTTTAGATTTAGGATGACATTTTGATTTGAAGGATTTGGAAAGTTCCCACAGAATCTCTCTGGACAACTCTCTATTACTTTGCAAATTCTTTCTTCACTGGGTCATATCTACACACTGCATGGAAACACAGCTTTGACTTATGATGTCACTCATGCTTTGCACCCTAGAAGTGCTCACAAAAAGTCTGTGTTCATGTAATTTGATCTAATCATTTGAATGCTTACTCATATAATTTTCAGACCAAGAGAAGAGGGATAGAATAGTTAAATAAAACTACATTGCATTTTAACATAATTTATAATAAGTTTTGCTTTGGGGAAAAAAAAGAAAAAACTTAAAGAATCTGACAAAGTAGTATATATTAAGCTCACAGAAAACATTATTATCTTTGATCATCAATGTGTAAATGAAAAAAACATGCTGCACAGTCACACTTTTCTTCACTTTAAAGGTCAGAGAGGGTAGAAAAAGTGCTTTTTCATTTAATTGCATATAAACATGTTCCCAGACACTGCTTAAGCCAAATCGTACACAGAATGTTAAACTACTGCATGTGAAGTTAGCAGCAAATTAATTTTTCATGAAAATCCTGCATTAACCCCTTAGTCCTGACCTTCAGGTTTAATGGGAAACTGGAACAAAGTTGTAGACCAAAGGTTTCAGTATTGCAGTAACAACAAAGAACACTACTTCTAGAGCTCATCCTTTTCCTTTCTGTTCAAAATATCCATGAAGGTTTGACATATCTTTTCTTGGCTCAAAAATTCCCAACACAAATCCACTGAGAGGAAAGTGGCTTTCATTTATCCATGCCACTTACCTATTTACCTTGAATCTTAAAGAAGCATAAACTTCAGAAAAGGCAAAAGTGTTTCCTGTCTTTCATATCTCTGCTAGGCTTTGGCCAGGAGAGTTGTTCGCAGTCATAATTCTGAAGATATTGGCACAGGACTTTGTTGCTTTTGCCCTGGGTGTCCTGGGTCATTGTCCTTCCCTGTGACACTAGCAATATCAAGCACTGCTCATTGGTATTCCTTGTTTTGGGCAAATGATTTTGCTGAATACACCAATCTCTCACTTGAATCCATCCATCACAGTTTGCTGCTCTCAGAGGCATACTTCAGTGACAGGGCACATGCCTGTCCACTGGCTGAGTTGTCATGGTTGTGATTTAGGACAACCTTGTGAGTGATCTGTGAAGAGCTACAGATACAGTGTGGACCAGTCAGAAGATGATGTAGGTATTGGCATTGCATCTGAAGAAGGGAACTCATTGCCAGTAATCAAGCTTAGCCATAGGAAGAACCTTTTGAAGAGGAGATGATGGATGTTGTTGATTCCCATCCCTCAAAATAAAAACTCCAGAGAAGGACAAAACAATGTGTGGCAGTTTCAGTGCTCACCCAGGGTTCCTTCAAGAATCTATTTACCACAGTACTCCTCAATTTTTTTCCAATGCTACTTCTTTTCTTAATATTTTATGCATTACCTGATCCCTGACTCTCCAGAGAAGGTAAAAAGAAGTCATGGTAACTCCCCACTTTGCCCAGCACTTTGGACTGATGAAGATGCACCCCATAGAGAAAAAAATCCACACTGTTTGTCCTTTCCATTTGCCTGTTGTTGTTAAGACCCCCTTTTGTATGGAAACTGGCACACAAATATGGAATTGACAACTGTATTGTACAGCTACCACTATAAGGGCTTAAATACCTGAGCTTTCAAAATAAATCAATCCATCAATCACTAGCCCTGTGGTGGGTGCAGAAATCCTCTGAAGTGAGAGGAAATGTGTCTTGTTGCTGTGTTGTCTGCTTCAAGCTGTCAGGAATCAGTTGCTCCAAGAATCACAACATTCCACTTCACTATCACAAGCTTCATTTCTAAAACTCCAGGATGACAAATTGGAAGAATAACTATGTCTCTGCTAAGCATTTAGGCTCATGAATAGAGTCCAAGTGCCCGGTCATGGCCATCATAGACATCAGAATCACTTGGTTTGTTTAGCGCTGTTAGAGAGTACTCAAGTGCAGAACTGTGAGAGGTTCTCCACCTTGATGCAGAAATCTTTCCAGGTTATATTTTAGTAGTAAAAATGTCCTTTTGCAAATCTTCCTTTGAAGAATTCAAACCATTCTCTTGCTAATAAAACAGACAAAACAGATATGGGTCTTGCTTATACTTTCAATTTCCGTTGCAGTGCATGCTTCAATTAAAAGTAAAATTATTACATTCTCTAGTTTGCACAATTTTTTCATAGAATAGTACATTTATATGTTAATTTTGCTAAGATCAACTTTATTTATCTACAGGAAGCTATTCCAAGATTGTTGTACATTTTCTTTGCTTCTGAAATGTTATCACATTTAATTGCCTGATCTTATTTGGGTTGCAATCATAGTCATTAATTAGCAGGAAGGTGAGGGACAGCATCATATCTAACTATCTGTTATGGCTGCTTTAATGAGGAAAATACCTGCCATCATTTTAAAGGCATCCTGTATACTTCACAAATACAGCTTGCTGTAGCATTCTCATTTAGACTGTGAACATCAAAGGAAATTGATGTCAGGTGTGAACAGAAGCTGTTGAATATATCTGTTGAGGAAGCTGAGTGGTGTGTCTGGATGGGAGAGATGAAGGGCAGCTTAAAACATTAACAAAACTACAGGTAATTAGTGTAAACTTTCAAGGGTAAGGTATGCTTGAGGAATAAAAATGTTGTTTATAGCTATTCCCTGTAGTGCCACTATCGCTAAGGGTCTGTCAATGTTTTCATTTATAAAGCTCTATTTTTATAGGATTGTGTGCTAGTAATAAAAAATGTGCTTGGGGCTACAAGTTGACAATTTTAAAAAAATAAATTGTTTTTGTTGTTTTGATGTGTTTTTTTTTAAAATTATATGAGTGCATGAATAATAGAAGTTTATCAGTTTTGAATGGTTGTTTCCTTTCTACAATTCAGCTGGTGGTTTAGAATCAAATTAATGAAATTTGGCAAGCAATTAGTTCTTAGTATGGGCTAATCAGTGCTGGAATTCTTGGGGAGAAATAAATAAAACAAGATTATTTAGTGTTTTACAGGCAAAATTATACCTTTCACAAGAAATCATAAAGAATGCAATACTTCTGTAGATTATGTCAAATGGATATTTCCATTCCAGTGAAACTGTTACAGTACATTACCTGAAAAACAAGCTTTAAGAAGTGCCAAAATATAAAGAAGTGTGGTCAACAATAAAGATGTTGTAAGTTTACTGTGCACTATCTGGCTTGCTGACTTGCACTATCAGCTGACTGGCTGCTAATGATGTTGTCGTAGCTCATCTCAATAATTCTTTATAAACAGCATAAAGTAAGAACCTTCTTTGGCTATTGATATCCTCAGGCTCCTACATGCTTAAGAGTGGCACAAAGTAATTCTCTAGGAAAAAAAAAAAGTGCCTTTTGAATCTCACCATGCAATTATAGCTGTATGTTTCTTCACTGTAATTTTATATTGGACTCTCTTAACTGTAAGGAACACTTTTTTTCCTCATCATGTTACAGCAATCAGAGCAGTGAAATAATGGCTGACTGTTTGTGAAAGGGATCCTTTAAATGAAAGTTTAAGGGCCAAAAATGTGCCATAGGCTACACGAGTGCATGTCTAGAATAGGTGACAGAAGTTTTTCCACCTTCCAAGATCTCTGATTGCTTTAGGAGAGAAGTCAAATGTCATTACCATATTGTACAGGTGAGGAAACTGAAGACAAGCAAACAGTTGAATGCCTCTCAGCAGAGCAATGCCAGCAAGGGAAGTCAAGTCTCTTGAACACTACCCTAGTGCTTTGCCCATAGTATGAATATGTCTCTGCTATCTGTTCATGTCTTGGAAAATACTGGCCCAAACTCTATCTCAGGAGTTGATATATACTATAGAAAAGGAAACTTTTAAGTTTTGCAAATATTTTAGGGGCTTTTATCAAATTCCAAAAATACAGGCTGGATAACAACATGTATGTCTTTTTTTTTTTTTTTTTTTTTTTTTTTTTTTTTTTTTTTAATGGTAGAAACCGTTGGATTTTGTTTTGGTTCTTATGTGTATGTATAGTGTGTTCCTTACTCCTTAAAGATCACAGTTTCAAATTCATAGTGCATTTGCACTGTGGAAGAAGGAACATCATATTCACAAATACATGCTGCCAGCTTTTAATAAGAGACTTTTTAGCATCAGAAAGCACATCTGTTTTGAATTATGAACTTCTTAACTCTAAGATCAGGGTTAAACTTCCATGATGATTACTACAGTTACCATTTCTCTAGGAACAGATTAGTACTTTCTTGCTACTCAACCAGTTCCTGAACCTGCAATCATGAACCTGAGTATCTATGCCCAAAAGTCAGGATCATGGTCATCTAACCCACCTGCATGACATAGGCTAGAAAATATCCCAAACATGATTCCTTGTCTTTAGAAATAGAGCATCTTTTAGAAACACACAAACACAAGCCATGATTTTGTCTGTGTAATTTCATGACTTTTCAGGAGAGAGTGTGAGATTGTCACATTACACCTCATGAGTTCTGATAAGCCGAGTGTAACTAAGACCCCTTTGTCTAACTGAGGGTGTCTCTGTCAGGGAAACTGAGTGGAAATTAGCAATCTGATACAAATTTTGTAATAAAGTCAGTCTGTGAATCAAGACCTTCTGATACGTACATATATATAATATCTAATATATACATATATAAATATATATATATAAAAGGTTTTGTTTTATTCCTCTCTCTTAAGCTCATCACCCATTTCCCTCATATAAAAGGGCTGAATTCTGCCCCTAGATCCCTGACTTCAATTGCATTTCAGTTTAAAAGGCTGAGGGGAAATTTGGCACAAAAGATCCCATATATTCACACTTTCTTTTTATGAACATGCAGCTATGTTTGGGTGCAATAAACACCTGTCATCTTAAATAGTAAAGAATGTACTGCATTCTGCTTATATTCAGTAGGTTGGGTTTTTTTCGGATAACAGTGCTTTAATTTCTAGTTAAATGTAAAGCCACTGCGAAGGAACTAACATTTCAGAAAAGTCTTTGTAAGAAGTATTGCAAGTAAATCCAAATAAATAATGTAAAAGCGATCCTATTTTATTCAAAAAGACACACTACTGCTGTTGTAATTCAGATGACCTTGAAACAGATACGACACAGCCATTTTGTTTAATAATGATATGTCTAACATTAATATGGAGATGACAAAAACTATTTCAGACAGTTCCCTGTGACTGACAGGTAGTGGTATCCTATGAAAAGCTGGAGCAGAACTCTTACCATTTCGACAATTACGTTTTTTCTCTCAGAAGTTAAACAATAGATGAGACCTCCTAATGGCTTTCCATGTGTTCATCACAGCTACCTGCGTGAATTTGCAGTAATTAAGCAATCTGAAACACTGACTGACCCAGAGAGAAAGCTATTCCATATCGGTGGTGTCCTTGAAATGTCTTCATCATCAAGCGGTCTCTTCTCTTCATCTCACTGAAAGCTAATGTCAGCACTACTGTGTAGCAACCCTTCCCCTAAATAGCTATTGAAATCTTATAAGGATGGGTTTTTTTATTTAAAGGGGAAAAAAAAAATTGAAAAGAGAAAAATCCCACCAGCAAAGCAGTGTGGGCAGAGAAATGGCCCTGTGAAAATGTTTCCTGCTATCAGGAGGGAGGGAACAGAGGCTTGGTGGGGATAAAAACTGTCTTTTTTTTTTTTTTTTTTTTTTTTTTTTAGGTCAAAAATATAATTAGCATTTGAAAGGATTTGAAGATGCACTACCTTAGGGACCACAGTGGCCAAATTTGTGCCATTTAATGTCAACAGCCATTGGAGTTGTGATAAAATTAATAGAGCCTTGTGTGATTGATAACATACCTCATCTGCCATTCCTGTACAAAAATCCCACAGGTTTAGCAGCAAGGAACAACGTTTAGATCACTTTTGAAAGGAAGCTGTTTGAAAGATGTACTTATGGGCTTTAATTAGCTTCTGAAATCTGTGAAAACCTTCCCCACTACCACAACCAAAAAGTGAAAATATATTGTTTAATTATTAACTGTCTGAGGTGAGTTTAGTGGATCTTTTTAATAACAGAACATTCTTTGCGGGCACTGAAGGGAGGGTGATGACAAAGGCAGGCTTCTGCAGTGATTTTTAAAGTAGAAAAGCAGTAAATTTTGAGAGGGAAAGAAGGGGAGTGGATCACTGCCAGTGTGGGGCTAAACAATGATTTAAGCCCTGAAAGAAAGCTAGGTATTCTGTAAATACCATACAGTTTAACTCAGAATCTGTTTATTTTTCACTCATTGGTGAAACCAATTTTCAGACTGCATTAATTTTTCTACTCAATTCTGAAAAATTGTTTAAACAGTTTTGGCCAGTATAACTTTCAGATTCATATTGATTAGTTATGTTATGAATCAGAAATGGAAATTTTGCTGAAGGACACCAAGTCACAAGCCTTGGAGGGAACATGTATGTGATCCCATTGATCTAGAAAGGTAGCCTGATCATTAATGTAAAGTACTGATTGCAATTTTTTTTTCATGTTTTTGGGACACCAGGGTTTTTTTTTCACTTTAACAAACATGTTTTTTACTTGGTTCAGAGTCATAGTGCTTCAATTCTTAGATGGTTTATTTGTGCCATCAGTCCTCCTTGTATTTTTTTTTTTAATCAACTATAGATTATGTAAAAGAGTGCAATAAGTTAACAGTCTGTCCTGTTCTTTAGTGGGTGTTGCATATGCATTTCTAGTAATGCAGCATTATTTTATCCAACTGAAAACCCAGTGACTGAAGAGCAATGTATAAATACTTAGCTGAAAATAAGACTGTGACTTTGTTTTCATATACCAATGAAAATTTTCACTGTTATTTTATGCCATTAAGTTTATAATCTCAGTGAAAAGATGTCTAGAATTTGAGTGGGGTAAGATACAATACATCATCCTACTATCTTAGTACTCTGGAGGAACCAGTTACTGCAGCACTGATTTAGCAAAGACTTTCACCATTGATCCTAACATATTCCTCAACAGCAGTAACAAAACAAGTCCATCCGATCTGTCAGAAATGCAGCTGGCCAGGGGAAATCATTGGGGCAAAAAGGTGAAGCAGTTAACAAAAAAATGAATCTTTGATGAAAAATTTAATCAAAACTTAAATGCAAACAAAAAGGGCTATCCATCAAGATCACAAAGCTTTGACTTTAGCAGTCACCTAATACATTAAATAAAGTGCTGAATCACTCTGAACTGCCCAGGGATGGTAACCACTCCTCAGCTTTGGTGGGAGAAATTTGTGTCAGAGGAAAGGAACTTCAGTTGTTCTGTCCTCCAATGTAATTTCTCTGTCTCTGACTGCCCTCTAAAAAATTGTTTAGCACCAATTGAAAATAGTTCAGTGTAGGAGGTCACTAGGCCAGGGTTTCTGTTTGTAAATCTCTATCACTTAAGCATTTGGCAGTAGCACACATTATCCAATATTTTGCATGCTGATAAATTACAGAGGCAGTAAAGGCATAGGAGAAAAAGGTATAGATACATAATGACGAAAAAAGGCAACAAAACCTGAGACATGGTTTACTTCACAGAACATACATGGAATTTAGCTATGAAGTAAATTATGACATATAACATTTTTAATAAATGAATTCATTCAAGAAGTTTAAGTGATAAGGGAAAAGCTTTCTAAATAGTCTAGTGCTGTGATAACTTAATGGGGCTATCCATATCCCAGCTGATAAAAGCACAGCAATTCCTGTCAAGATACTGGCACTCAGAAAAGCTGATGGGCAGTATTGTACTTTAAATACCACTTACCTTCACAGGCTAACTACTGGCAAAAAGGACTGGCCTTAGAAATTGAGTAACGATGACAGTATCATAAAAAATGTGTGTAATGCCAAAACAACAGAGGATGACTTTTTGATCATTGCTATATGTACTACAGTGAATTGCTGAATGTAATAAAATACATTAACTTTCCTTTCATAAAACAGCGAGTTAGTAAAATATGACGTTAAAGCCATGGGGATTAGAGCTGTACACATATCTAGTAACGCTCATATCAATGATAAGGAGCCCAAATATAGTTTTTACTGCTGTTATAGGTAAAGCAGATAGAAAAGTCCATAATTACAGGTGTCCCATTTCCCAGAGAACTTTATTTTAAGCTGGTATGACTATGCCATTGACTTGTTTGAGCTGTTGGGCTGAAAGAACTCCTCCAAGGCAGATGTCTCACTTCACCCCGATATTTGCCAAATTTTGAAAGAGTCTGACTGGCCAAAATAAGGCTATCTTATTGAATTTACAAGCTCAGTTCTGGAAATAGTGGATGCTGAATTGCTTGATTTTCAGCACCTGTAGTTTTATGGAAGCCATGGTTTGTTTTATGCATAATATCACAGTTGGTTGAAAGATTAATGGCAAAAGCATTCCCCTAACAGAACTTAAAACTTCTTCAAAATCAACAGTTTCAAAGAAAGTATAGATTTTGTTTAAATTTTTTTTTAACTATGAAAGAAAGATTTTAGCCTTTTTCTTTCAAATTTCTTTTAAAATATTACTCATCAAAACGAGCTTCTTGTGGATATGGAACAACACAGCACTTCCTTTGTTGTCCTCTAGACTGTGGTCCTACTGAACAAAACCATTTTGCTAACCATCTTCCCACTGTCATCTAGTGGAAGTCTTATGCAACATAAATTAACACCAGTAGAGAAAATATTTGAGGAACTCACCTTAGAGCCACTAGAGAACTGAAGCACAAGTACTGATTATTATACAGTGCCACTGGCTATTACTTTCTGAATATGTTAAATTCACCTAAGATATTTTGTTTTGATACTAAGTATCAGCATATTTAAAGTTCTGTGAGATAACAATATTTTTCTATTAAAATTTTTAAAAAATAAGCACAAAAAGCACAGATTCTACTCAGTATTTAGATTCTTTGTTGTTTAGTGTAGAAATTATATCTACTGTCCATAGAAAAAAAATAGAATGAAGGACAAGACCTAAAGTACCTTAGAAGACAAAATTAGATCTGGTAAATCTGTAAAATTTCCGTATATATGCCAAAAGGTGTATAAAATAATTACTACAATAAAACTAGCTGTAGATTTGTTGAATTTACAGCTTGAGTTCAAAACAGCAATGGATACTGTCCTTGAAGCAACATGTCCATTTAGTGTATATCACAAGGCTTCAGCCTTTTGTAATCTCACTTCTCTACTGAGCTAAAACAACAAACCTCTTAAAAGAAAGTAAATATGTCATGCCAAGTTATTCTTGTTTTGGTGTCTTCCCAGTTACCTTATTATCTCATCTTATGGTCCTGATGTTGGGCACAAGTATCCAGTAGAACCTGGGGATATACAATATTTACAGTCTGTAATGTTCTTGGTTTTCCTTTTGCTTGTACTGCACCAATCCATAATTCAGTAATAACATTTTTTGTTCAAAGCTATCACTGCTTTCAGTACCCAAAATGTTAGCTTTAGCAAAGTTAAAACTACAATTTGGATGTATTACTAACTCAAGAAAAAGATCATAAACAGCACTTGGAAATTCGCCTCTGTCTAATTTCAGCATCTTTCATGAATCATAAGAAACTGATTTGATTTTT
This sequence comes from Calypte anna, assembly GCF_003957555.1. Classification (NCBI taxonomy): domain Eukaryota; kingdom Metazoa; phylum Chordata; class Aves; order Apodiformes; family Trochilidae; genus Calypte; species Calypte anna. The sequence goes on from NC_044244.1 coordinate 136,360,944, forward strand.
TATTTCTGATTCTGGACTTTTTATTTCTTTCTTTTTGTTTTATTTCACATTTACAAAGCTTTTCATGCTTTTTGCTATCTGTGTCAAACTGGAGGTGAACTTGACCTTATATGCTTGGATCAGGTAGACCACAGGAGATTTCTTCTCCATCCCTTATTTGCCAAATCTGTCACAGCTCAATGGGTATCATTTTTAGATGTTTTCGCAGCTATGTTTCTGTTCCATCTTTTCATCTGTCTGGAGAAAACAGTGCATATTTAAGGAAGAAGAGGATAAATCACAATACTCTAGTTTGAGCATAAGCCTCTGTTAATTCTGCTCGTAACTGACTTATGTTTCCTTTTTTTTTTTTTTTTTCCACTTGTTCCATTCATATTTCCATTCTTATTTTCTTAGAATTGTATGTGATTCTTTTTGAATACAAAGTTTTCCTCACCAGTAGAGAGTGACTAACAAGAGCTGCTTAAATATCGACTTACATGTGTATAAGCATTTCCCCAAAGCAGTGAGGGAATTCATACACTGGACAGGAGATGTCTGCTAATGTTCATTTTTGCAGAAAGGACTATATCTTAAAAAAAAAAAAAATCTTGAGAGATGCACCGATTTCTAGAATTTTTGCAGTGTTTCATGGGAACCACCTTTAAATTCAATCTCTAACATTTTTTATCCTTTAGATCTTTTATAACTAGGCCCTGCCCACAATTCAGAGAGGACGAGTGCATCTGCCAATACAGTAGTCAATAATATCTTCTGTTTGGGGTGCAAAGCAAGACCAATGTATCTTCACTCCATGGCATCAGCCAGAACTGGCCAGATAAGGCAGTGATAAAGCTAGAAGATATTTTTACCACTCTCTGACAAGTGCACTCAGGTTACAGTGCAGGGAGACTCAAGACCAAGTCTCAAAGGCTATCAAGACCAAGTGCTGAGTTCTGCACTTTGGTTGCAATAACCCCAAGCAACAACAATACAGTCTTGGGGGAGAGTGGCTGGAAAGCAGCCCAGTTGAGAAGGATCTGGGAGTACTGGTGGATGTCCAGCTGAACTTGAGTCAGCAGTGTGCCCAGGTGGCCAAGAAGGCCAACAGCATCCTGGCCTTTATCAAAAACAGCTTGTCTAGCAGGAGCAGGGGAGGGATCCTCCCCGTGTACTCAGCCCTGGTGAAGCCACAGCTTGAATATTGTGTTCTGTTCTGGGTGCCACAGTATAAGAAAGATGTTGAGGTCCTAGAGTGTGTCCAGAGAAGAGCTACAAGGCAGATGTGTGGTTTGGAGGGCATGTCATATGACGAGCAAGTGAGAGAAGTGGGGTTATTTAGTTTGAAGAAGAGAAGACTCAGAAGAGATCTTACAGCTCTCTAGAACTACCTGAAGGAAAGTTGTAGAGGGGCTGGGGTTGATTTCTTCTCCCAAGTAACTAGTGACAATAAGAGAGGAAATAGGCTTAAGTTGTGCCAGGGAAGGTTTAGACTATATATTAGGATAAATTTCTTTACTGAAAGAAGTGAGGCATTATAATGGGCCGCCCAGTGAGGTGGTGGAGTTCAAGAAGTGTTTACATGTGGCACAGATATGGTTTAGTAGATGTGGTAGTTGGATTATAGTTGGACTTGATAACTGTGAAGGTCTCTTCCAACTTTAATGATTTTGTGATTTTGTCTGGCAAAAGACGTCACTGTATCTACTCATTCTGAACTGAATTTTCAAAAATTAAGTTTCAGGAAATTTTAAAAGTTTGGTTGGTTGGTTTTGGTTGTGTTTGTTTGTTTGTTTGTTTATTTTTCCTCTTCTTTCCCTTCTCTCCAGTTGCCAAGTTTGGAAAATTGAATTCCTACATCCTTTACATACTCTCCACAAAGGAAATCAAGTTCAGTTCTGTAAACTATATTATCTTAGTGCTCTGCTTTTTAAAAAGCCAAATCTGTATTAATAATGTCAGAATGTAAGTGCTTTACTCTCTAATAACTTTTACATACCCCATCATCATGGGTGTAAGTGGTGGTAAGCAACAGCTGTAGTGAGATGGATGGATGGATGGATGGATGGATGGATGATTGAAGGAAGAATGGATATTGGAATTAGAATTAGTATCAGTGACAATGAATGAGTATTGAAAAATACACTTGGCAGTGTAACTGGCAGACAGCATAACTTCTATATTCATATATATATATATAACTCTCCATCAGTTTTTTACTTAATTTTTGATAATGTGACAGCAAATGAAAGCAGACATGCTTTTAATTGGTAAGTTTTGTTACATCATCAATGAAAGTCATTGGTCCATATAAGACTTGGCACTTACTTGACAATAAATAGCCATTGTTGATGCTTCTCTCCTTACAAAACAAGCCTCTGTCCTCACAACAACAACAAAAAAACCACATCACTTCTAAGGAAAAGAATGTTTTAAGGAGCTAGTCCTTCTTGGAATTTCTGTACTATGGAAAAAAATTCATCTATCTTTTGTGGCTCACTTGTCTTTACCTTGTGTATTTTCCTCTCCCTTCATGAGATGCCATCCTTTTGCTCAGATAATGACAATAGATTCAGCACTCTATAACCTACTTCTGAAAAATAAACATACAGAATAAAAACCATACAGAATTAATTAAACATACAGAATATGTAAAGCAGAAGCACAAAAATATGTAAAGTGAATGTGTAAAAAGCACAAGAGACTTTGTTTACAAAAATATTTTGGATCTGGAATCCTAATATACTTTGTCCATTGGAGATTCCACAGCAATCACAATTTAAATGTTGCTGCATGGAACGCTATGGCTTGTAGAGTCTTAAAGTAATAGCCATTCAAATATTATTGTGGTTCCTATTTATGTTGTCAGGTTTTCCAAAAGAACAGCCTGACACACATTTCAGTTTTTCTTATCCAGCAGGTACACTGGATAAGCTGGGCTTGTTGCTGCTTCTGCAAGTCTTGAAACAGTTTTCAAATGTACATTTCAACATGCCTCTGTTGAATTCAAATATTTGAATACTGAACAGCTAAGATGATAGAAAGTTATTCCATTAAGATGCCTGATAAGAAAAAGGGTTTCAAAGAGGTGATTTTGAACCTGTAAGTATACTGAAAGTGCATCAGGCTTTATATGTAGCATCACATATTTGCCAGAGGTTGATGTGGAGTATAAATAAAGATTGTCATTACCTAGTCACCTCTTAACAGCTACTCTGCCAAGGAAAAGTTGGATGCTGATTCTGGTATTGTATTTAGATTTTGTTCCTGTTCATTTCTTACACACAAAACAGATATTCATTGAATACATAAAGGCAGGTATTGCAATATAAACTATTGACCTGCTAACACTTTGGGAGGCTTCTCTGTAGGTAAGTAACACTTCAAAAAGCATTATTTATTGATTAATTTCATTAAATATTTTCCAGATCACAAATGATTAATGAAGAAAGTGTGAAATTGGCAGATTAATTAATTATTTTAAAATATTTTCATATTTCTGAAGTTAAGCATGGTCCACCAAATACACAGGTAGCCTGAAATTTTCATAGATTTTGTTATGCAGCAGCGGTTTTGCCTCTAAGTTGTGCAGCATGGACATTTAATCATCAGTAGTATTTCATACTGCACATTCCAGTTAAAAAAAGTTTCGAAAATTCACAGTGCCAATTTTTGAATTGTGTAATTTTAAGATAATTTTTGACAAATATTTTTTATTTAAGTTTATAGTTTGATTTTTTTTTCCCCTGTAGGCTAACTCCTATCCAAGGACAGTTCAAGATCTTGACACTGGTGAAATAAATCAAGTAAGTGATTCTGCATTAACAATTACCTTAGTTGTGGAAAGTCTAAAGAATAAAAGATGATGTTATGCCCTATAAAATAACTGACTTGATATCAACATTCAGGGTCCTATCACTTTAGTCACAGCTGGCTCACAGCCAAGACTTCTTAGACAAAATAGTGCAAATGTAACCAATATGCATTAATTTATAAACTAACAAGAAAGAAATAGTCTTAAAAACAGATTTGGTGCTATTTCTCCACTATCTAGGTTTTGTGCTGTTTCAGTGGTCAACAGTAATGGAAGTATCTCAGAACAAACTTGAAGCTAAAACAGTGAAAAAACACTTTTTTATTTGTTTATAATTTTAAGAGCTTTATTACTGATTATAGAAAAATATTCAGTTCTGAGTCAACATTTAAGGATCCAAAACACACTCATAAAATACACACAGAGATTTACACATACATATATGCACACAGACACATATATGCGACTCTACAATGTAAACATGAAATAAATGTAGTTATGAAGTCCACAAGTTCACCTGCATTCACTGTTTATGTATTTCTGAGCTTGTTTGTAATCCTGATAATTAGCTTCTTGGTATTGGTTCTGCTGAAGTGCCTGCAGTGTATTAGAAATGTCAAAATGAATCATACGAGAAAACACTATAGAAAATCTACAACAGGTGCAGTAGGGGGGGAAACTATTAAAAAGCGACAACCTCTCCCACCTCGTTCCCTGATTATTTGAAAAAAATTAGCAAGAAAAAAAAAGTTGATAATTACAGATGAAAAGCAAATAATAAAATGACTGAAATTGGTTTTGGAAGTAGAATTGGTAAAAACCAATTCTGTTAATAATTTTGATTTTCTTTCATAAAGCAGAAGAAAGAAGCCTTTCCCAGGTTGAAATAAAATATTAATACGTTACATGCGTATAATTTTTCTCTTTTTAATACTGATTTTGTTTAGCTAGGCAGAAATTTAAAAATTCTGCTGGCATGTTTGTTGGGAATAAAAAAGCCTGTAGGTCAAGTCTTTCTGAGAGAATGCCAAATGTCTTTGTGTCCAGTTATTTATGGTTTCAGATAATTGTACAGAAAATATCAAATTTGCATAGTGTGATTATTGCTGATTATTTATCTAGCAGTCAAAATGTTTCAGTGGTTCCTAGGATGACAGATTGACAAGTACTTAAAACTCATTCATTTTATGAAATTTGCATGTAATTAGGCAATAATGAAGGGGATGTTTGTGGACAGCGGATTATACTACAATATGCTGGAAGTGATTCAAATGCTTGACAAAGTGTTAACATTATCTTCAGTTTCAACTAAGTCTTGAATGTTTGGCTCAAAAAAATCAGTGGAAAAATGAAATGGGTTATGGCAAGTTACTAAATGTATTGCTAGATTGAAGTATATATATCTTTTACTCCTTTCTACTTATTTACTCACTGCTGATGAATTGTACTTTAGATATTTAACTCATATTACACTCAGAACAGCTCATCTGTAATAGTTTTGCTGCCACTGCTGTGGTCATTATCACAGCAAAATCCTATGAAGAATGGCTTGCTTTGGTTTCTTGGCATCCGAAGGGGACCTGAATTTTAAAGCTCCTGCTTTGGGATTCATACAAGAGAATGTGATTTTGAAGAACTGATTTATCACAGAAGATATAATTTGTTTCTTAAGCAGTTGTTTCCACACTAATAGAATGCTTAACACTATTATACATATTTTAAGTGGAGGTAACCTTCACCAGGACTTTGGGATGGCTGACAACTGCAAATGACTCCTACTAGTACAAAGGTGCAAAATTAGTTCAAACGTCCTGGCCATCACATTTTATTTAACATAATGTTGGTTTTAGAGGATTTTATGTATCTGCATCAAACACTCTTCTACATGTAATTCCATAGTCATTTGACTCCACACCTTCTTAATACATACTAATGGACTAATGTGCAGGGGTCTGTGTAATGAAGAGTAATGAAGAGTATTATAAAATCAGATGGTTTCAAATATTTGTCTCCCATTTTTGGAGTATATTCTCTGCCTTTCAAAAAAATATATAGTAAAGTAATAACAAAGGTGACATACAACTTTTGTAGAAGGAAGTAGGTTTCTACATATGGAACTACAGAATAAACACACTGATCAGTGAATTGCCCAGGCTGGTCAGGAAGAAGAGGCATGCACTTAAAAAAAACCCAAAAAATAGCCTATGCTGTTTTGGGGAATCAATATCTCTGCTACAGGGCCATGCACACTGCTAGTAAAGCACCATAATCTGGAGCCCTGTCTGCAGCTAATTCTTTTTTCACCATGTGTGATTGTGGTGCTAACCCTGCCCCTGCTCCCACTCAGGAGTATGAGCATATCAGATCAGTGTTCATGGTTTTGGTCTCCCAGTTCCTCCTACTGGAGTTCCAGTTGTCATGGAATAGCCAAATTCTAGAAAAAGAAGAATTCAAAGCCTCTCATCTGATGATTAAGTGACTCATATGAAGAGAAAAGACGTGTTCATTTCCCACTTGCATTAATACTCTAGCTTCTGTGGTATATCATCAGTCTCTGGTTCAGGGAATCCTTAAATATCCTTAAATCAGCTACAATAGAAGAAACTCAGACAATATTAACTACTCCATGATATTTCATAAGTTCCTAATGAGGGGACCACTAAATAGTCACAAGGTCAGAAGAATAGTACTCATGAGGAAGAAATGTATAAGTGTGACTAAACATCCTTGCTCCTGATCTTCTGAGGCAGCTTGTCTGATTTCTGTAGCTGGTTCTGCATAGACTCCATTCCAAAATGACTGATCTAACAAGACTAAGCATCACATTTGAGGCAGGCATAAATACTTCAAGCTTAATTGAAGCCTAGAATGAGATATCTGCCTGGCTCTCCAGTGCTACTAAGACAGGAGCAATTCAGTCTTTAGCATGCTCCAGAACTGACCTAGTGAAAGCATTGACACCTGGAGATTTCACGCACCTTGAAAGCCAGAGAACTATTTCTATATGAGTGTCTAAATTTATTCTAAAGCATCTAAATCCTGTATAGAACTTTTTGTAGATTTAACTTCCAGTGTTTGTGGCTGACGTGGTAGGCTTGTCCCACAAAATCCTTTCATGATTCCTAGTAAGATCTGGATGGGTGAACTTCCAGCCAATTCATCCCTTCCCCTCTGAAGCGGTGGTAGTTATAATATGCAATTAGGAATATTCTAATGTCAACTGTATCTCCAGAGAACGTGTTACATCACCTCCTGGGCAATTTGCTTGCATGCTGGCATCTAACAAGTATTCGGACTACACTCCCTTCAAGCAGATCCAAGTCTGCTCAATAAAAAGCATGACTCATGATTATAAACAATCCGGTTTATCCAATAGAAAATAAAGTGGTTACTATATGACAGCAGATTAACTGAAAGTCATCTTTATTATGTGAGATTAAGAACTACCCTATCCTCCCTAGCATTTGTACACGTAGGGTTTGTGCACCCAGTTCATCTGCAACACGAGTATGTCCAATTTTCTGTCTCTGATCCCCAGGTGTATTCCCATAGCAGAATTCGTATCAACAAGTTTAATCTGCACATATCTAATACGAGATCTTTCACCTTTCTTGCCAAAGCAAATGGCTTAAACATTTGTTCAGTAGAAGGAAAAAAATCTCTCTTCTTACTGATGTCTACATATTGAGTTCTATCAAAAATTTTGGGAGCATTTTTCAGAAACGATTTCACATTAAGGAGGCAGAAATGTCAGAAGAAGGAGGGGGATAACATTCAAGTCCCTGATGGACCTTTCTCAATGAGATTCCTGCATACTATTCTCAAAAGCTTTATGTAACCTGAATTAATTACTAAATCTATCCCCTTCATTATCTAATTAACTTATTCCACTGATTTTTTTTTTCCCTGTCTTTAAAAAGCTGTTCAATTACTAACATTTCAGCATCTGCTTCTGTATTCTGATACAAGGCAGAAGGATCTGGTAGTTCTCTTAACTCACTCAGACGTGAAATTTCAGAACCTTCACATTCTGCCCCAGTATATATAGTTAGCTACCCATCTGGTTGACTTTTTGATGGAAGGTTTTCTAGTGTCAGAAAAGCCATATGAGAAAAAGGAGAGGAGTAGGTAGAGCACAATGGAACCACAAGCCATACTCCTAAGTGCAAGGAAAACAAGGTCACCCTTCATGATTTCAGACAGGCAGCCAGAGGAAAAAGAAGACAACAGTTGTAGGGTATACAAGGTGGCAGCTGGAAAGGTTAGGGTACAAGACCTAAGCTTCTCTGACAATGAAAAGAATGAAAAGAAATGTTCATTCTTTCATTCATTCACAGGAGAAGAAGACAGTACAAGAAAAAAAAGAAAAAAAAAAAAAGTCTTTGTGGTTCCTGGGGGCTGCCCTAGTCTCAGGGGTTCTTTCTTTGAACACTAAACTGCATCCAGATTGTTGCTTTGCATCCTTTTTTCAAGGTCTTTTATGCATACAGAGTGAGTTTGGAGCTGTGAAAGGATTACCTATCTATGAACTGTTGAGTTCAACAGTAAAGAATAATGTATTGTATTCATTTCTTTCCCACTGTTCTACATGTTGGTTATCATTTTGATTTCTAAATAAAAAAAGACTTTAAAATAATTTAAAGGGCCCTGAAAAGAAACAAAGCTCTGAGTTAAAGTTTCTTCTTTGTGAGCTGTCGATACAAACTGAGGTACAGCTGGTGTTTACTGTTTTGGGAGATATTTGATGGGCAGCAGTACTGATTAGTTAGCTTTCTTCACACTGGATTATTTTTCTTTTTTAAAAGGAATAGACAGAATAGGCGTGGGACTGTGCTCTCAGGTTATGCATTCTTTATGCTCTAGAACTGCCCAAAGTTCCTCAGTTACCAATCTTGTTGCCATACTTCAGGAAGAGACCCTTTTTTTTTTCTTTCATGATAGATAACCTCTTGATGATTTGAAAAGCTCTTACATTCTCAAGAACTCTGCTCTTGCCTGACCAACAGCCTCATGCACTCCCCCTTCCTGCTCCAAAAGCAAAGTATTCAAAGTGATGGTGCTCAAAGAAACTAGAAAGATTCCCACTTTGCCTCTTTCCTTTGGGGAACTGATATTATTCTTAAAAGATGAAACAAGGAAGACCAGAAGGAATGAAATGTATGTAGCATCTTAGGAAACAGTTCTCTATTCCCTTCTGTGAGCAAAAAAGGAGAGTTCTGATAATCTTCCCTTCTTCCTGAAAGATGGGATCTATGAAGGATCCCTAGAAAAATACAATTAATCCCTGCAGCAGTTTATGCCTCACCAGCTCTGGAGACATGGATGAGGAAAAAAAATCCTTAGGAACTCAAGAAAGAGCAGAGGTAAAACTTTATTAGCACAAATAATTACTCAGTAGGAAATGGGCTAGGTGGAGAAGATAGAGATCACCTATAGCATGAGTTAAATATCAGGTTGCTAAACTGTGGATTATGGGACAAAACTAATTTTTTTATGCACTGAAGAAAGTGGATTTGGATCATATGGCACTTGAAGCTTTAGTGTTTGCTAGGAGTCTTGGCAGAAACCATTGACAGCACTGCAAACCATCCTTTAGGTTCTCTCTGTTGGATACCAGCTGCATCACCTGTTCAATAGTAGCTTGGGCTCTTGGATGTGACCCCAAATGGTACCTGACTCATCACGTGTACTAATAAAACTGCAGCAATGTTAATGTTTATGTTTCCTTACAATCACAACATGGCTGCAGTATCAAAATATTATTAATGGCAAACATTTCTTCTACGATTTTCTTTGTGCTCAGCGTGCTTTTCTAAGACAAAAAGTGCTTTTTAATATGCTATTGCAATGTTTCTTTCAGATTTCATACACCATACGAACAGATCAACTGGCCTCCAGAACTGTGTAGGAAGAAAAAAGGCTGAGAGGCTTGACAGCCACAATTACAATGGTATGCTGTGAGTCACAGAATTGCTGAGTTCTGGGAATCTGGAAAGGATCTACTTGTGGGTACTGCCCAAACAAGAGCAGAACACAGGGTTTCCATTCTTCCCCTTTGAGCCATGTATGTCCAGAGTGAAGCTAGCTATGAATCCTCAATACCGTGCCACTGGCATCCAGAGCAAGATAAATAACCTTTTTCCCTCTCCATCTAGGTATAAGATGCCTTTGGATACATCTCTGTTACTGGATTGAAAGCGGTTCTGAGTTACTACATCTGTTTGCACTTCTCAACCAAGTTCCATCCTGAGATTGGTTTTTTAACACCAGTCTCCCCCTACACACTACATTGAATGGGAGTCTGGCCATGCAAGCTAAATGCAAGCATGCTTTGAGCAGTTTAAATCAGTTTAAATGCAGCCCACAACAACAGATATGCTGCAGTAACGGTCTAATATAATTGTTATATCTCAGCCTCCCGTCTTCCTAGCATCAAATCTGGGACAGGAGAATAGTCATTCCTGGAGCTTTTTCTTCCATTTCTACATCTTTTATTAGAGACCACCACCAAGGACCTAAGCCATAACTCCCAGTATAAAGATAGGCAAAAAATGATGGAAAAGGACCTGGCATAGAAATACCAGTTGAGTATCAGATATTTTTTGAGATGCTGAAGAGCACATGATTCCTTAGTTCACTGGTAGTGTTTGCACAGGAAACCATTCAGCATGATCAGTAACATCAAAACATTCAAATAATCAGAGCAAGAGTAGTTCACATAGAAAGTAGTGAGACTGACTGCATGGTTGTATCTTTTTAGGTACATATATGGTAGTGGTCCTCCAACACAGATCAGGTTGTTGAAGGTTGGCAAAGATTAGGTAGCATAAAACAGTACTCTTCAGAGCAGTGTAAAATGAGTGGAGGTTTCTCTTTTTTATGTTTGATATTTTACCCTCAATAAATCAGGTATGGGCTCCGTTTTCCCCATGCGGGGTCTTCCTTTGTTTATCAACAGAGGTTTTAGGAACAAGATCAAGGTGAAAACTCTGCCCATGTGAGCATGAGAACTCTAATAGCTCTGGTTTTTTGCAGACACTTTTCCAGGACTTGTTAGGGAGACATAATAACCTTTCTTTTTAACAACCTGGATAATAGTGGCCATGGTCTAAAAGGCTAGGGAACAATACCTCGATCACAGAAGTGCCTATTGTTTGAAGAAAAAGAATGGTGTTGGAGTGCTCCTTTCAAATCCCAGGCAGCATTTGAACACATCATTTGAGTTCAAGCACTGTAACTAGTGTAGAAAGAAAAAGGACTGTGCCACAATTACAACCACATGCTCTGAGTCATGCAGTTGCTGAGTTCTGGGAAATTATAAGGCATCCAGTTCTGGGCACTGACCAGACAAGATGACAGTGTCAAGAAAGCCCCCATTGATCACAGGGGCAGAACAAGAGAAAACAGCTGTAACAACTCAGAAAAAAAAGACTTGACAGCCCAATGAAGATCTCTGCACAGGGCTCAGTAGCAGATGAGAAAATAAGCAAAATGCTGGGATTTAGAAACTGCTAAGAGTTGTAGAACAGGATAGAATACTGCAGAGCACAAGGTGCTGGGGTGAATTTCCCTTGTAGGCGTGTTATACCTGCATTTTTCAGATGCTTCTGTATCTTTCTGTGAAGCTGAGACAAGAAGATGCAGAGAGGTGATAAATGATTAGGTGGACCACTGATCTGAATCAGTAGGGCAATTTCTCTGTTTCTGTCAGTTGACTGGAATCATAAAGGTAGCCTGTGGCACAACCTAGTATTAAATCTTTATCTCAAGAGCCCTTGTTCAGTTCTTCTAACCATAGGACCATCCTTCATCTCCAATTTCCTCTCTCCATCTCATCTGAAAATATCAAAGGAGCATAATTTCTCCTAATATTGTAGAATTCCAGTCCTGACCAAAACCAGGAAGTGAGCAGCAGGTGAATAAAAATTAAGCTGACATTTTCAAACTTCAAACAAAGATCTGTGTGAGGCAAGGAATGGTTCTCTTAATTTAATCCAAATTGGTTCACTCGTCTGTGGTGATAATCTGATCCATACCACAGCAAGCTTGCTGTCAGAAGAACAAAATAGCATTTGAGTTAAGCTGAATCCAAAAAACACAGTCTGTCCATGACCATACACGCAGTAGTGCAGGATGGGAGTGGGAGGAAGAAATAGGGTGGTGAATAAGACTCAAAAATTGTTGCCCTGGTGCTTTACAGCAGTTGAGGGGAACAAAGGAAAGAAAAGAAAAAAAAATTAAAAATAAGGAAAAAAAGGGAAACTAAACAAAACAATATGAATGAATGGTATAAGGAAGGTATTGAACCTAAGTCAGAAGAAACATCCTACTGCTCAAAAAACTAGTGAGACCACATTTGGAAAACCAAGTGCTGCTCTAGACCTCTTGTATTAAAAGCATATTATACAAATGGATTAACTGTATTGAAGGCTAATAAGGTGGCTATAAAGAGGCTAAAGAAATGGAAGTCACTGAGGAGTTAAAAGCAGCACACAAGAGAAAAGAACCCTCTCAAAGACATACAGAACATCCAAAAACAGAAATGTGGACATTCCAGCGGTGAGTGGGCTATTCATAAATGCACAAACAGAAAATTCAACTTAGAGAAATGAGAAAGAATCTTAAAGGACTGCCTATCCCAACGTCAAATTTTGAAATTCTTATCGGACTTTTATTCTTTGTTTATTTGGATTCACAGTGACTTCAGTAACATTTACTTGAACATAAACTAACTGCAGGTCAGATCAGGCATTTGAGATTTGTGTGTCCATACGTGCACAGACCTTTTCCCTTCCTCTATGACTATTCAGCTACATTCACAACTCCACTTCCCCCCACTTGTGAGACACTGCAGTTGACTGATTTACGTCAAAAACATCTCTCCTTCCCTTTATTCTCAGCATGGAATGGGACTGCATTTTACACACTGCTCCCTGATGATCTGTTCTCCTTTTGCTTTCCATCAGCTCTTTGGGAACTTCTTGCATTTGTTTTTTTCCTGGGGTGTGAGTGCTGAACAGGAAAACCTTTCAGGCTTCCCTACATATGCATGCATAGGGCCTGTAAATTGTAGCCTCTTTAAAGTATAATACACACCAAAAAATATAGGTATCTGCCAGTAAGCACTGACAAGTTGCTGAATCAGTATTATGTGTATCATTCTAGTTTTCCCAATCATTCATACTAGAAGAATGAAAATGATGGTAATTCAAGGTAATCATTTTACTATCGGTGCATTAACACTTTATAGAAAGTGAAAAAGTGAAACTTAGTCCCTCTGTTCTGCAAGGAATTACCTTTTAGCTCTTTACATTTGCTAAAACATATTTTAATGTCTGTAAATTGATATAATCATAAGAAGGTTACTGTAGTGTTATTTTTAACACAAGAAGCTACTTCAAGCCTCTAGTCAAAACTATATTGATCCTTTTTCCTATAAACCAAATGCCTTATTCATCTGTTCCAAGTTATTTTTTTCTAACCATTTGTCATTTACATAACACTGAGTAGCCAGTCTTGGGAATGTCCTAAACTACAGAAAGCCTCTATAATAATTTCTGACACAGGGGATTTCATGGAGAAATTCATCAGCTGCAGATTCATTGGACTTTCTGTTTGGCATACCATTTCCTAGTGGAACACTGGTATTTTATTTGGCTGGCAACAGCTTCTAGCACAGGAGAACAGTTGTATTCTTGAAATTGGCTATTGGAAAGAATTTCCTTGCTTATTTTTCCTGTGTGTGTGTGTGAGCATGCACGTGTTTGTGTGTAAATGTCTGTGTGCACATGTATGCAGGTATTTTAATTAAACATATTGAACATAAGCTCTATCTGCACATCTATGCTCTTTAAGCAAAAAAATACCCAACAAAGTATTTTGAGTATGGTTATTCCATGTATTTAAGCCATTTCATTTAGAATGCTTTTTTCTCTCTCTCTTTGTGTGTAAAAAGATACACATCCAGTCAGATATAATTCTTGATTAACATATATGCATCTGGCCTATTACTTGTTGCTTAGTATGTCCTCAGGAAAGATTTCTATGTATAGATTGTTCTTTATATGGAACAAAAAAAATCCATGTAAGTTGCCATGAATTACATTTTCTGATGTCCAAAAATATTAGCTCTAGTAAAGCAAGAACAAGTTTTCCACCTAAGAGAGAAATAAAATGTCACCTAGCATTTTATTTTCATTTCTATCCCTTTTTGTTTTTAATTATCTTCCCATCCACAGTGTTTCTTAGCAGGAAGAAGTAAAGGGAAAAAACCCCTATAAATAAAACTCCTGAAACAAGCCTTTCCAAAAATGAGAATATCATTTTATTATCCTGGGATTTTCAAGATTCATGAAAAGAAAGTGTATTACAAAACCCATCTGAAGTTGGAGGTTACTACTGTAATGGATTTCTCTGTGGAGTCAGTTTGTCTCTGTCCCTTCAGCAAACCTGGGCTTCTTCAGGTTTTTGTAAAGACTGGCACAATAGGGATGTTGAATCCAGTCATTTACTTTGAGATTCTACTGGTTTTCATTTGCATCCTGAATTATTCAGCAATTTTAGCAGTTGCTTCTGTTAGTACCTTTGGGGTCTTGACTCCCTTCTTTTCTCCTTGCTCTTCTCTTTCTTGCCATTTCTTAAAGCCTGTGCTGGTAAGATTCCTGAGAAAGAGAGCATAGTTTTGAGAAATTACTTCTTCTTCATCCAGCCATAAGTATTAGAGGGATTGTAGCTCTCTCATACTTTATGAAATATTTAACAAGACGCGATAGTGGGTGTTTTTTTATCCATGATATGCGACATTACAGATGTGGATATAAATTTGTTTCCTTTCTATTGTTCCTCTGTCTCTGCTGCTTTTTTTCTGTTTGGCTGCAAGTTGAATCCAGTTCCATTGTAGTAGTCACTCCCACGGGATTAAAATTCACTAGGCAAATATCTTTTTCCATCCATTTAAAATGTTCTGTTACTGCAGTTATCCGTTTGTTAAATATAAACACCAGACCAGTCTGGTCAGCCAGTGTAAAAGGATATGGACACAGTAATGAGTGAACTCAATGGTTTTTATGAAAGCAAATCTTTGCACAAAATTCAACTTGCTATGACGAGGATTCTTACATCCAGTGATTCAAAAACAAAAGGTGAAATGCTGCTAATATTTCCCAGAAAGTCTAGGAAGGGATGCCTGACAAAGCTTAGCACAGAAATGGATCAAACAGATCTCCAGACGGATAGGTACCAATGCCTAACAATGTAGTTCCCCTTTTCCTTTGCTGCTATCTTGCAGACAGGTAAATTGATAAAAAAATATGCATAAAAGGGGAAACCTGCTTCCTGGAATCCTCAAGTACTTTCCGAGAATCAGTTTTTTCATGTGTATGTGTGTGTCTTCTCTCACTCTGATTTGGGGCAAATATCAGTGATTTTCCAAACTAGAATACATCCCTGATATAGTCCAATCCTAATCCCAGTCTGTCTGACAGAACATTTCACTAGAAGAGTTTAATTTTCAGTACCATTTTTTTCCTCAGTGGGAGCTGCCTTCTCTCCAAACGTTACAATTTATTCTTCTTTTGAGTCCCTAGGAAATGCACTGTATTATACACCTCCTGTCAGATTAGCTCTCATTACTAGATATCACCTGTGTGAAGGGATTTCACCAGTTATAAACTCTCCTTATCTTCAGGTGCTTTGGAAAAACTTCAGATTTCCCCTGGATTTTCATCTTTAACTTTTTCAAATTGTTTTACAGTTCAACTTTTCAGTTTCATACCTGATTTTTCCTCATCACATAGTTGCTTTTCGGACACTTTTCTTTACATTTAGAGGAATTTAACTGTAGGGTTACCGGACTTTATTTTTCATGGTGAGATATACTTAATATATTTCTCAAAACCCTCTTCATCACCCAAAAATATATATATTGAAGTTTTCGAACCATTTTGCATTCACTGATAGACTACAAGCTGTAATATATCAGACTACTCCCACTTTCCACCTGTTCTTTTAGAACAGGTATCTATCAGATAGGAAAAAGGGCATACCACATCTCATTGCTTATACTACATGGTCTTACCTCATCCTTCATCAGTGGGGCCTCCCCTCATTATTTTCAGCTTGTTTTTTTTTAATTTCTCAAGACATCTTACATTCTTACACATCTCCTTCTGCTGCATAAAACAAGTGGTGTGTCAGAAGGAAGATTTTAAAAGGAAAAGAAAAATTTTGTCTCCTGATCCTTTGAATCTGGAGGTACTTACAATGCTTGGTATATATCAACATTTACATAAAAATGAATTTTAAAAAAGAACAAGATTTGGGAAAAGAAATGCATTGTTGATGCATTCTGCTAGAGCAGAAACTCTCAGGACCTGGTGTTACATAGGGGTTGCGAAAGGCATTTCCATATTCACTGCAGTCTGGGTATTTTCTCCCTCCGCTACTTCATTCACACTTATACACATGCTTGGCTCTAAAATATAGAAAGGCATTTGCTCAGACCTACTCTTGGATGTCCAGTGAACTAGATATTATAATAGGAACATTTTTTGAAATTGAGTAGCAGAATAAAAAAGAGAAAAGTTGAGCTGACTAATAGTATAGAGTGCCTGGATCTTACTTTCAAGACACTTAAATTTCCTTGCTAACAGTTTCCAAACATCTTCTCTAGGTAACTTATCATTGTCCTTGTGCCACGTTATTTCCTACCACAAAGAATAGGAGAATGTAGCCCAAGACACTTGAGCATTAGGATTATGACAAGATACTGACAGTATTCCAGAAAAAGAATGATGGAGTAATGGGATTTAAAGACCAAACAAACAGACAAACAGAAAAAGCTGTAATAAAAATAAAATGGAATAAAAAAATAGAAAATATATCTGCAGTATAGATTTAATACATGAAAAATAAAATAGTTTCATGTAGCATCTATTTATGGTCCTTTCTGTGGATATTATAGAATTATACTGCCTGAAAACAAAGAGTTATTCTAGCAACCTAGATTTCATGATGCTCTGAGTATTTGCTGAGCACAGCTGAGCAGCTCTGTGGGCTCTCTCCTGTATACAAGATGCCATGAGAACTGGTCCACCCTCAGAGAATGGGTTGCAATAGGAACACTCCAGCAGCTCACTTTTCTGGTCTCCTGTCCTCCTCACCATCTAGAATGCCACCTTTATCTAGGGAGTAGGGACAATGGCATGGAAGTCACCCAGACAGTCCTTCAGATGAAGCTGTGGTCTTTTGCAGACTATGGCAATCCTGAAATGAGAACCTGATGGACTGTGTCATAGATGAGTAAGCTATGTAAATATTTTGTTTCTGGCCCTATAATACCTTTTCTCCCCACATTCCTTTGTCCCTTTCTCCTTTCTTACCTCTTTTCTCTCTTTTCAGTGTCTCAGTCTCCTAAGATCTATTTAATTATGCTTATAGAATAGAAAAAGCTGATATCAAAAGAGCAATTCCCTCTTTTGATTTCCAATTCATTTTCCCCTCTCATTCAAGAGAATAGAAATATACAAAGTAATTTGGTATATAAAATGATTCCCCGTAATTTTAATCCTTTTAAAGTGCTTGTGGAGATTATCACAGTTTGATTTATTTTGACAAGGGGTGGTAAAAATTGTAAGAACAATAGTCTACTAAAAATGTTTTAAGATCCTATTGCTGTGTTATGGGAACGAACATTTCAGGTGTTCCATGGGCTTGGGGGATGATTTCTTAACACAACTAAGTGAATAAAAGTAACATAAGGACAAGCATTCACAATAAATAGAAATGGACACCCTTTTGCTAATGCTTGAAGATTTCTTTCAAGCAGTGAAGCCATCACCATTTTTCTGTTTTGTGTCTTTACTGAATTTTCTTCTGTTTTTCAGAGGTCAAGCTGCTAGATATCTGAGCTACAAAGGAAATCAGAGAATTGCCAAAATTCCTGAGACACGGGTTTTACCCTACCAAAGGTTTGGGTGTGGGCATAATACCCCACAATAACCCGTTCCCCAGGCAGAATCAGAGTGAGACAGAGACTGGCCACACGCTTTTACAGGTCCTTCACCACCTTCCTCATCTCCCAGATTCCTTTGTTTTGTGTGCTGAAATTGTGTCTGAATTAATTTTTGGAATTTTTGGACTGGTTCTAGTAGCTTAGTGCCCAAAAAGATTAAACATGGTGACCATGAGGTTCATAACAGTGACAGAAATTATTCTCAGGGTGATATTCTGCATTCAGCAGCTTGGCAACATCATGGGCACACAGAACAAGAATGGGTCTCAACTCATGATGTGCCACCAGTCTTTCTCAGCCTTCAACAGTGAGGCTTATTTCCCCTCATCATGAAGACATGCTGCTCCATAACCCTACCATGAAGATGTCATCATTTGGCCTGATAAGCAGGTGCCACGTTTAGGAGTACCACCAGGGGAAAGCCCACAGTGGCAGTGTCTGCTGTCCTACAGGGAGCCATGTCTACCTCTCCATCATTGCAGCCAAACATACATGGTTTCCACCCATTAACTGGCTTCCATCACCCAGCTGTTTTGTGACCCCCAGAGTCTGTGGTATTACACCAAAAGAAAAGGAAAATGAAAGAGAGAGGGTTATTTTTTCTAAGGAAAATAATTCCATCATACATACTACAATCACCTTATCTAGGGTTTCATATCATCCCATCACAAGAAAATGTTAGAAAGCAAATAGGGAGTTTTGACAATATTCAGGTCCCTTTGTCCTGTCCTGTATTTATGCTTGTAACTTTGTATCTATATTTTTCTCATCTATGATACTCATTGTTACCTGTGATGGGTAATATACACTGTTCAGAATAAACCTGAGCTTTTAGAAAAAGAAATTTCTACAGTATCGAACGCAAGTGCTGGAGATTCCACTGGAGTAGCTTAACTTTGTGAAGTGTGTGACATAGAATTCAGAGAGCAACCATCTGCTGTCATAAGATCTTTTTAACTAATAAATCTAAATCTCAAACTGATTCAAAGAAAAAATGATCTTTACAATTATATTAAAACAGCAGAAAGAATGAAAAGGCGAAGGGGCTGAATAACAGAGCAGGCAAATGACTGATCTTTCTGTGTGGTTTTCACTCGAGCACAAGAAGAATGATTACATCCCTACAGCAGTCTTCAAAGTGTTGGAGTCAGAGAGTGGAATAGGAAATGAACTGCAGTTCAGTGACCCTCTGTGGCCTGAACAGTGGGAGCTGGTAAGCACAGCATTTTCACTTTATTCACTTCTCTTTTTTTCAGCCACTGCCAGTAGGCCTTCCTCCATACCTGCCTTTGTATCATTATTGTATCCAAAAAAGGACTAAATGTAGTAGATTTATCTATGTATAGGTGAATATAATCTGTAGATGTCTCAGTGCTGTATATATACATAAGCTTATTAGACATGTATGGTATAGCAATGGATAAGTATAGTTTTCCTGAAGAAGCCTGCTTTGCAATTTGAAATAGAATACATACTGTGCCAAGCAATTTTCTTTGTGTTTCATTAGGGATAAAACCACAAGTTGGTCACCTAGGTCTGCTTGAAGAATAGATATAAAATACAGCTTTCAGTCTGGTCTGTAATTTTCTCTGTAATGGAGGTGCTTCCTTTGTCACAACATATTGGGAAAATACTCTAGCCTCCAGACTCCAGGAAAGGGAAAAACCCTACATAAATATAGCCGCAGTGTGATGTCACTTAAGAGATGCTCGACCTTGTCATCTTGATCTATTGTCATGCTATATGTAAGGGTAATCTAACGTTTAATAAAAGGTTTAATGCACATCACATAGTTGTGCATAAAATTATACCAATGCAATGGCACGATAAAGTTGCATCTAAGCATACTTAGAAAGTAAATCTGCAAGATGATAGCAGGTATATATTCTTGTAGATAAATCAAAACACTATTGATCATAAAAGTGAGATTCTTTTTTGCTATTTTGTTTTGTAACTGGCGATCTCTTGATCTTTGAAAGGGAGCTCCAGAATTTTCAGTGTGCTTATTTTAAGAAAGAATTACATCCTTAATCACATCCAGATTTATTAAACTCTTTACTAAGATTTAGAAATAGCTCAGATAAAATTATAATTTAAGCGTTTAGGGAAGTAGAGGATAGAGGTAACTGTATTGGTTTTTCCAGTAGATTATGATGGCAATTTTTCCCTTCATTCGGAAGATATGACTGGGTGAATCACTAAAGAATGTTTTTTCAAGCAAAAAATTTAAACTCAAGCATGTAGTCTTATTTTTGTCTTTCTGCTTTAAAGCAATCCCTGAGTCTCCAAAGTTCCTTGGAATTTCTTTTTGATAGAGCTTTGGTATTGTTCAGTGCCACTTGGCCTCTTGGAGTTGGGAAGACAGTGAACAGTTGGTTTTGCCAGCATTATAGAATGATAGAATCTTAGAATAATTTGGGTTGGAAGAGACTTTGAAGATACATCTAGTTCCAACTGCCATGCCATGGGCAGGGATACCTCCCACAATACCAGGCTGCTCCAAGCCTCATCCAGCCTGGCCTTGAACATGTCCAGAGATGGAGCAGCCCCAACACTAGCATCTTGTTGCAGATTCTCACCACCCTCATCAAAAAGAATTTCTTCCCTACATCTAACCTAAATCTACCTTCTTTCAGTTTCAAATAATTATTTGTTGTTTTAAATTCAAAAAGCTTTCCAAAAGACTGTCTCTCCATCTTTCTTATAAAGCCTCCTGCAGGT
Organism: Calypte anna; assembly: GCF_003957555.1. Taxonomy (NCBI): domain Eukaryota; kingdom Metazoa; phylum Chordata; class Aves; order Apodiformes; family Trochilidae; genus Calypte; species Calypte anna. Next base: position 136,381,469 of record NC_044244.1, read on the forward strand.
ACTGGAAGGCTGCTATGAGATCCCCCTGGAACCTCCTCTTTTCCAGGCTGAATAACCACAACTTTCCCAGCCTGTCTTCAGAGGAGAGGTGCCTCAGCTCAAAGATCTAAGATCCCTTCTCTGGACCCTCTCCAACAGGCCCATATATTTCTTGTACTGGGGACCCCAGTGAATATAACAAAACTGAAACAAGTGAGGATGGCATGAAATAAAAAGCTATGAAGTATGTTTCCAGGCAAATCTAAATAAGCATTAATACTGTAGTATAAAAGACATAGGGTGCACAATTTTTACAGCTTGTTACACTGCTCTTAGTGTCATTTTTGTTTATTGTAACTAAGGATTGCAAGGAAATAAGACCTATTTTAGTCACTCTATAACAAAATTTTTCCTCAGAAAAACTTCACAGAGTCTCTTGATCATATTGTGAAATAAAAGCCAAAAAACTCCAAAGCTAATATATCTCCTTGTTTTTCACAAAATCTTTCTGAGATATGAAAAGAAAAATAATTGTTTTATATACCTATCAGAATTTTGTCGAAGCCTCGCATATTTTTACAATGTTCTGAAGTTACATTTTTCTTTCTACTATTCCATTTTTATCTGAAAAGACTAGTTACATATTGGAAAAGAGACATGCAAAGAACATAAAATTTAAGTCTAGCAGCCTTTGTTTTTGGAAACATTTTTAATTGAAGGTTTGTCTATTTTCATACATTTTTCACTTTAAATCCTCTGTAGTTTTATCAAAGAGTTTAACTTAATTCCTCTTACATTTAAATCTGCATTTTACAAAAGAAATTCCTAATATAGTACTCCTGAGAGCCCAACAAAGACACTCCTAAATGAATAATTAAGAAGTGAATTAATGTTTTTATGATTCAAAATCTGGGAATCTAAATGGAGGGATGTTGCGTCATCATGTGGGCTGCAAACAGAATAAAAGGTTATGTTAAATGAACACTGAAAATAGAAACTTTGCCTCTTCCTCTATAGTTCCTTGTTGAAGCCAACTGCTTGATAATTTCTCTAGACTATTTCCAAATCCCATCACAAGAACTGTCTCTTCCTCAGCTGAGGAATCCTAATTCACTTCTGCTCTAGTGAAAGAATCAGATCTTTCTCCCTGGACTCACCCTTTCCCAGACCTGTTGTTACTACTGAAACTTGCTGACTTCACCTTCAACAATTTGGCCATATTAAAATCCTTATGTCCTACACACATTACTTACATTTAAATGTAAAAAAGGGTAATACAGTCCCTCCCTGTGTGTTCTGATCAGGGCCTTAGATCATTCCTTGCACGACTCACACTGCATCTGAAATGATCTTCGGGGACTCCTGCTGGCTTCAAAGAAACAGATTTTGTTTATCGTTTTAGCAGAGCAGCTTTACTAAAGAACAGCTCTGCAGCTTTGGAGCAGGGTGCTCTTTAGAATAAGTGGAAAATGTAGAAATTGTGTCCTTACTTCATAGATTTCATTCTGTCTGAACTCCTGATGTGTCTTCACATCAGTGGGTTCTGCCTGCTATTCTTGGATATCCAAAGTCTGTAGCTGACAGGGCGTTTTATATGCAGGTTTCTCCAATGACACTCATTCAAAACACCAGCTCTGTGTATCACTGAGCATACATTTTATGGAAAGGTGTTTGCTACGTTATTGCACCTGATGTTCATGATGAGAAATAAGCTCCTGTGTCTATGAGGTTGAAAGGGCTTCATCTGATCAGCAGGGAGCATGCCTTATCCTAAACAGCAGGAATATAACATTTTATTACCTTTACATTGTCTATAAACAATTCTAAACAAGTCAACCTGTGGTGTTGGAGGTTGGTGTAGTCTGGCTCCACAGGAGCTCCACTCTAACAGTCTTTAGAGTGCTTTAACAATAAGACCAAAGGCTATAATCAGTATTGTCCCTGCCATATCTAGTGAAGAGCTTTGGCCCTCTTGTTTATGTCAGCTTTATGTATGACACTAGAAGACTCTTATCTTACAACACAGGAATGTCAGGGCTCTGTCCCTAACACAACTCATGTGTTCTTTGCCTCTAATAAGTACACTCATCCTCAGTTTTTCTTTGAATAAACCAAATGTACTTTTTTTGAATCCCCTTCTTCTTTGCAGTGTTGGAGGTGTCTTTCCCTAATTTCATCACTACTTTGTTGGAAGTTCTTTTCACCCTTTTGTCCTGACTCTAGTTAAGGACTTTGGGTCACTGCCTTATCAGGTAAATCTTTCTTGCTTCCCAATGGGGTGGTGGCTACATCAAACACCTCTGCTTTGGGCTGAATGGAGTCTGAATTTGGCCTACCGTGGCCTCTGCCAGCAGGTTTGACCTGCAATTCAACCTTCTCTACTTCAGGAGCATAGCATGTGTCCTTTACAGATTCCTCTGCTGAGCCCACATAGGCTGTCTGGACTAGTGCTGCACTGGATCTTTCTGATGGTTTCTGTTCCATTGAATCGTGCAGGATAAATGTTGGTTTTCACAGGCAGGGACATGCAGAGAGGATTATGACTGTGGTAGGTAGGGTGTTTCCATCTGTCCTCAGAGGAAGAAGTCCCACAAGTAAGGTGTTTGATATGTTGCAAGTGGATCATGAAAAACCAGTTGTGAGGAAGTTTATGACACCTCCTTGAGAAGGGCTGGGTTAGATGTAAACAAATGCACCCATAGTACTTCACAAGGCCCCAGGCCTCTGCGTTGCTCAGTGTGTGAAATAATTGCACCCTTTACAACAGTGCCATAATACCCAGGACTTGGTTACAATGAACTGGTGTAGCTTTCAGAGGCTTTCTCCTAACCCTCAACCCTGCCTGATGGAGTTTTCTTTCTGCACTCTTCATGTTGGTCAAGGCATTTCATTTGCTAATGCCTGCCCTGCTTCTATCTTTAAATACAGTCTTAAATTTTCCCTTCTCATGGCCTCCTCACCAACCTCACACCTGAAGCAAATGTTTGCAAGTGGAACTGCTGCTGTGGATCTTGGAGGGCCCTGGTGCTACAGGCTGGCAGACAACATCACTCTGCCATTCCAAGCCTGTCTGCCTGTGGGTAAGCAGAGAGGGGATGCAAAAGCAAAGATGGCCAAACAGCCCTTCCTGGCTCATTTCTTTCAGGAAAGACTAAAGTGAACCCTGGATGGAGAGTTTCCCACTAATTCTGCTGGCACAAGGGAAAAGCATCTCCATGCTACACTGCAAAGCCAGCCCTGCCAGCTGTCCTAGGATAAGGTGGAAACCCAAAGGAAAAAAAATAATTCTGAGCTGGTCAATGAGAAACTGGTACTCAGGAGCATTGGGCTGTTTATTGTCTAATTGTACATTTGGTTTTGTTAGGTTTGATTTCCTTCTGGTTTGGGGGGCTTTTTTGGTTTAGTTTTTGTTTGTTTGTTTTGTTTCTTGTTGTTTGTTGTTGGTTTTTTTAATTTATTTCTCTGCTAAATAAACTAAGGATTTGGCTGTACTAATAAAGGTGTTAAAAATGCTCTCTGTTGAATAGCTGCTACCCTGTAGCTGAGAGAGAGGAATTCAGAACACATTAACAAGCCCATGCAAAAGTCAGTTACAGAAGAGATTTTGTGGGTAGAAGTGAGTTGACTAAGATAAAACCTTCAAAATATTTAAAGGCCTTCTTTCCTTTTTTTGCCCTTAATTTTAATTTTTTCCCCTAGTACTTGAATTTATACCTCTGTAAACACAATTTATTAATATATCTTGCTGCTCAGTCTGAAATAACCCCCTCCAGGTCTGGCTGAAGAAAGGGGCTGTACCTAACTCTGCTTCTAGGATTAAATGAAGAAACTCTCTGAATCTAGGGCTCCCATTTTGCTCCTGTAAGAGCAATTTAAGTTGTGTCTTTTCTAACACAGAGTGCCTCTCCTGTAAGTGGGAGGGTCAGTGTCCCAAAGAGTGGTACAGAGACCTTTATCTGTGGGATTTGAAGGTTACAGTCTGCCAGAGGCTGCACCCCTCTCTACGAGCACAGAAGCCTTTCAAAGGAATGATAATAACATCGAAGAAGAGTCAGAAATATTCATATATATGACAAGGTCCACATTCTATGAAAAGTGTTGAATAATGTCCCCAATGGTTATGTAAGACCAGAAGAAAATAATTATTACTCTAGACATTTATGTGTGTGCATGTTTACAAATTCAAAGATATACATACACATTCAGGAACTTTTCTCTTTATCAACAGATTAAATTGATTTGGAATAAGATTTAGCTTAGTTGATCACATATAGTTGTGTCCTTTAGGGTCATCTGATGAGTCACCCAGGCTGCATTGAGTGTATTGGGTGCTCAGACATCTATATCACATATAGACAGCCTGTGGATACCTAAGTCTGAGTATTTTATTCAGGAGTTGAAATCCATCTCACACGTTGATATAGGTTACGATTCTACACAATTATATATAGAGCACCAGTTAAGTAAAAAATTAATGTAATCAGTGACCTGCCTGCTACAAGAGGAGGTTTCTGTTACTGAGCTCAAGCTGCTACTGAAGATTTGCAAAGAGGGCCCATCAAAACACATGTATGACAGCAGAGGTCTGGGGAGCTCCGATCCTAAACAAAGGCAGCCACTGAAAATAATGAATGACAGCTAAAATGTTTTGACTACAGTATATATTTCTTTATGTTGACAAGTTGACTATCTAGAGGCTCAGGACATGGTTGTATTCCTTCAATACTTTTGCACATTTTTCTCTTGCTTGTTAAGTACAGAACCTGTTTCCATCAGTGGTTTCATCTGGTAAGACCCTCTTAGGTCTTTACGTGCCATTGTGCTCAGGCAAAAAAAAAGGGGAGTGATTTGTGTGGAAATAATATGAGCTAAAAGTGAGCTCATGCAATTTAAAGAGGACATGCTGGAGCTAGTTGCTATCATTATAGCTTAAATCAGTTGTTGGCTAGATGGTTCTCAAGATGTTATGGGAAAGGGATAATGGAGTGGCTAAATAAGAGGCACAATAGTAAAAAAAATAAAATAAAATTTAAAACAAACCAATTCAAAAGCATTGAGTTATCTATGCCACAACCAAGTTTACTTGAAATTGGCTTTTGAGCTGAAAAGCTGTTATGGAACAGATGAACAGATGCACATAGACATATACATGTTCACCTGTACATGAAGTACACCTGCTCCAGCCTCTTTTTCTTAGGAGAGTAAGAAAGCACTCACTCATTGAGACTGGAAAATGAACTAGCTATGAGGACATCTTTATCAAATTACTAAAACAGAAAGAAAAGATTCTGTGAGAAACACACAGAGGACAGAGTTGAAAGTGTCTCTCTTGTGCCTGTTTTAAGGCATAAAAAACCATGAATCCTCTAAAATACCTAAAGCATAAATGTCAGGAATCTGAAGAACACTAGCCAAATACACACTTCAGATACTGTAAGAGGAAAGAAATTAATGTCCTTTTATAGTATTAGGTAAGTGTGCTTTCCTGTAAATAAGGAAATTACCGTGTTGGGAAATGGTAATAACTTAGGATAGATTGTACTTTATGACAGTCTACTCAAACCCTATCACAATACTGAGTATTTTCCAAGGTGCCCTGTGAAACCAGAAGACATGTCAGATCCAAAACTTTACAACAACAGATTTTTAATTCATATGTAATTCAGATCTAATTTCATCCTATAGATTTTCACTTCTCTCTTCAGCCTTCAGACTGTGAGACTGCTGTGAGAGAATGATGTGCAGAGGGCACTCTGCCTCAGCTCTCTCTGTCATGGGACATTTGTTGCTGAAAGTGTGATGCTTACTCTTCCAGCTTCTGAGACTACGCTAAAATGTCTGCTTTGGCAGTCCCTAAACATCTCACCCTTTCTTTTCTAGAATAGAGAGCCACTAATTTAAGGTTAGAAAAGAGAAGTTCTGTCACCAAAATATGGAAAATTAATTGCTAGTGGGGTGGAAATGCTGAGGTAAATCTGGGCTGCTGTCCTTGTTTACACACTGTTACAGTATGAAAGTAATGGTGGTAAATGTCTTCCACTGACTTAAAACTGTGCTGTACAGTGGGAGTTGAAGCAGAAAAAGCCTGTATTTTCTTCCTGAACTTCCTTTACTTTCCCCTCTGAATTTAATAGCAAAATCTCACCTGAGGTACCTGATCCCAAGTTCCAAAACTGCTCTTCTATCTGAGCTGTACCTTTTCTTGCAGTAGAAGAGGCCACATTAGTCTGAGGTCTGCTCTACAGGCTGTGGCACAGGCAGCTTGTGCTAACTGGAACTTTCTTATAGAAATCACTTTCAAAAAAGTAACTGTTGTCCCTTTGAGTAGACCAATTGGCAACAAAAGGGTCATGGAAGAATAGATTCTTACCTGTTTCAACACTGTCACATTATTTGTCAAACTGCTGGAATTACTCTGCAGTATTTTTTGTGCTTTTAGTCAGTGCTGTAGAGATTAGGTGGTAACAAGTGTTTGGACAGTGAAAGAGCTTTCCTTGTTTAGATGATTTTATCACATGCTGCAATAACAGTTTGAAACAGGAATTCCTTTAGATATGAGAAGTCTTGCTACTTTGGCCTAGTGCAGAATTCATGGATTTGGGATTCAGCTGTTTCTGTTTCACCTCCTTTTAAAATTGCCTATGGAAAATGCTTCTGCAAAACCAGACTTCTCAAACTCTCCAATGAATCCTGTTCATCATAGGCTGCCAACTCAGATATGGTGCAAGGGAAAGTTTAAGGATCACACCAGTGCTTTGATAGCACATGACTGTAAAATGTAACAATGTACTTTTCTCACTTGTGAACTACCCAGGGCCAAGTTACAATTAATACAGTTACAAAATCTAGTTGATCAGTGTGAAATCTTCTTGAATAGTCATTCCATCCCAAGTTAATCATTGTCCAGAGCTTTTTCCATGTCTTGAGAACTTGTTCTCCTCTTAGTACGAAGGTGGGATGCTTTGTGGGTACCAGTTCGAGACTACGGCAGCAGTCATCTTTTCAGGCTGAACTGAGCCTTTTTCTTCCTAAAGCTTGTGGGGCAAAGAACTGAGGAGTATGTCCACTACAGCACTGATAATACAACAATGTAGTCAAATCCTTTGCTTTAGGCCAAGGCTTTCCAATTTTCCAAATATCATTGCCAAGTCCCAACATTTCCCATGTATCACCACAAATCATGATGCATCATGCACCACCATGACCTGCTATCCTTACCACTGACAATGTTGTACACTACTTTACCTTGACATAATAGATCTACAATCCATTTTCATGTTGTTGGTTTTTCTCTTAATCCTTATTGCAACATATTTTAATGTTTTGATTTTTTTTTAATAGAAAATGTCCTCCAAGTCATAAAGAAAAATTTCAAAGCTTGCAGTATGAACACAGCTTACCCCAAAACTTGAGCAGTAGCTGAGCAGTTTTACAGAGTATTTTTACAGTCATGAATAAGTAAAATCCTGGTAAGGCATTACTGTTTTTGAATCACAATAGTTTCATATATGAGATTTCCTACTGACAGGAACAGTACTATGGTATCCCGCATGATGGGAGCATGCCCTCAAAATGGACATGTTGGGCCAAGGACTAAACTTTCTTATGATTTTTTATATTTTTCTGATTAGTACTGTACCTTTTATTATGTTAGTTCCTGTTATGTAATTTCTCCTGATTCTCTTTAGTGTCTGTGCAAACTGCCTGATATACACACCAGTTTTCAACACAAAATCAGCCTATTTCAGGATAGTATCTTCTTTCAGTCCACTATTTGTCTCCTTTTTCTCTCCTTCAAAGCAAATGAGCCCTATAGAGTTACTGTTTGAGATTTTTTCCTTTCTGTTACATAACTAATAAAATCCTACTATTAAATAACTCATTGGACATGGCACTTTACAAATAGCTTGAACTCTTTTTTATATAAGAAAGTACCTTCAAGTTTAAAAAAAGATAATAGCTCTTTGATAACATTGAAAATTGAAAATTGAAAATTTCATCGATTCCAAAGCACTAAATATGTTGTATACTGCAAACATTGATTTACAAATGAAAAAAACACAGGTGAGTAAATTATGAGTCTGTGAAGGATTTTGATTGTTTCTTTTAATTACTGCCCTTTAAATTCCTGTTAAGTAATTACTGTTACTATGTGGCTTATAGTACCGCATGGGATTAATTGACTGATGATTCCATGATCGCATGTTATATTTTTACCATCTGAGGATTAAGCTACTGTTCAGTTGCTGAACTACACTAGCTGTAGTTTTGCATTAAAGTACTCAGTTAAATATAGTAGAAGGTAATTATATTTGATATTAGCCCATATAAGGAAGCAAATTTTAGTGACTTAGTACTATTTGAAACACTTATAAAAATATATTGAAAGTTTGCATTCAAAGATTCTTGTCTTACATAATATATAGGATTAAATCTCTATGTTAAGAAAAAAAAGAGAGGAAATGGTGTTGATGAATATATAGCAGTCATCTGCTATTCCATCAGTGCCTTGAATATGGATAACATTTTCAAAAAAAAGAACAGGGAAGAAGTGTATGTGAACACAGTTTTTTTCCATGCTTCCAGAACACTATCTAGAAATTGGAAGATCAAACAACCAAATAAAATATTCTTTAATATGTTGGACATAGGAGGAAAGAGGGGAGAGAGGAGTTTCTCTTTCTGCAATTGTCAAAGCATAGGGAGCTCCATAATCAAGCTCCAGGTAAAGATTTCATCCCTAAAATGGTGTTGAGGAAGTTGTAAAGGAGGGACTTTATCTCAGGCTTCTCTGTAATCAAAAGGAATTTAAACAGCCCACTCTCAGAATGCAGTTATATAGTAAAACAATGATTAATGGAATGTTGGTGGAGGTTTTTTCCTAATATTATTATTAAATTATTTCTCTAGGATTTTAAGATTCATCATAATTACCATTTCCTGCATATATTTTTGTAGGACTTTTATTTTAGTATAAGAGAAAGATTTCTTTTTATGTCTTAACATATCTATAATAATGAAATCCTACACATAAAGAACACAAGAGTGTTATTAGCCAGCGTGAAAATGAATAATAAAGAAGTAGATCTTACCTCAGGAAGAGTTCTGTCTGCAAATTCACCACTAAATATTTGTATCATTGCACAGCAAAACTTCTGTTCTGCTGTTATATTTCAGTGCTACTTCATCTTACTGGAAGATGCGTAATTATTTAATTGGACTTTCACACTGAAACAGTTTCATATGGACAAATCCCTGTACGTCCATGGAGATTTCCACCCTGGATAGACAAGCACTCATATGAAGCACTGAAGAACTGAGGAAGGTTATGTACAAAACCAGGATTCTGCTCAACAAGATTAATTTTGTTCAATGTTCAGTATGGGAATCAGCAGAAATGATTCCCTGGCATTCATTTAGTGAACTGGAATGGCCGTTGTTCAGCAGAACCCTAGAGCAGTAAGGCTGTGCTCATAGCCCTGTATCTAACTAACATGCTATTGGTATAACCATTATGCAAATAAAAATAATATTTTCTTCAGCATTTATGAATACAGCAGCAGTCAAGCATCACTACCAAATGTTGTTACCTAAAAATGGTGTGAAATTATTTTTTCTTTCTCACAGAGACAGACTTCTCCAGGTCCAGCACTCAGCCTCAGTTTCTCTTGAAAGTCATTCAGGACACAGGTGAGAAGATGGGGAAGGAGAATAAGACTCTTCTTCACCAGTGCTGCAAACATTATCAGGAACTTGCCTGTCTCCAGGATAGAATCAGAGCCATCTTGATATCACTAAAACTAGTTCTTTCCTTCAAGTGGTCACTAGTGCTGCTATAGTGCTGAATACTCAGGGCTTAAGCTGTATCATTCTGTACAGTGCCACAATCTTTACATACAGACTCTGCTTTTTAGTTTATTTATTTAGTTTATTTAGTTTATTATTCAAATGAAGAAATACACTAGTACAACTTCATTAGAAATATGTATATTTAAAAGTCATTAATATGCAGAGTTAAGGATTCCTGCTGCCTGTAACACACTAATGCTGCCTGTCATGCCATAGATTTACAGTCCAGATTTTATGTACAGTAATCATAAGGCAGCTGCAGATGTACTACTCTGTTCTGAGCATTTGACTTGCAGGCACCCATAGACTTATTCTAATCTCATTTACTTATGTAGCTGTACAAATAACCTGTGCTTTGTCTTATTTCTTTGCTTATTGAAAAGAGGTGCCACAGGAGAAAAATTATAGTGGGGTACAAGAGAACATAGCCAAATAAACTCCAACAGATAAAGTTATTAAAAAAAAATTTTAAAAAATCAAGATTGTCTTCCCAGCTTGCAGTTTCCTAGACTGAAAAGTAATTGGGAAGAGCTTGAGTAAAAAATAAAACTTTATTATATCATAGTAACTAGAGTTGGTTTTGGCAGATTAGGGTAAGAAACATCGTGAAGGAATCAGCAACTTTTTTTCCATGGAGTACTGAGTCAGAAAAGCTAGAGTTGCTGCTCTACTTTTTTGAACCATTTCTGTTCACAGCTGCAAACAAATGTAATTCCCCTAATTTGTAGAAGGGATATGAATCTGAGTTTCCCAAGTTACATGATGAGGCCTTCCTAGGGTCAAGATCTTGCTACAGTTATTGCTTAGTGCTGGACAGTTTTGACAAAAGATGTCAACTTCAGCACAATCACAGTAGTCTTTGGGCTGAGCTGTTAGTGGAGGACATGAAGAAGAGCAAAGAGATTTGATCTTGGGTCTTCAGTATACCAAATGCTCTGTCAGCCACCAAGCAATGTTCTCTGACTGGGAATTCCACTGTGGAACCTTAAGAAGTGTATGTAAGTGTTAATTTTTGTTGGGTTAGGTTGGTTTGCTGAGTTTTTAAGTAGGTTCATCCCTCTGACAAGTTTACATTTTGATGAGCTGGACATTTCTGATTAAAAACTATTTAATGAAAAGATTCCTGACCGGTTATAATTAATATACTGTGTTGCATTCAGTGAAGTTTTGAAAGTATGGCCTTAGGGATATTCTCTTAAACAGTTCCTGTTAATTGAAAGTCTTATTTAGACATCTTCCTTCCACCCCAGCCCTGGAAACCTGTGTGAGTTATATTAATGCAGCAATAATTTAGATCTTTTTTTAAATTTACCCATTTTTTTTCAAAGGATTTTTTTAATATATATACTTAAAATGCTTTGTAATGCTTTTATGTCTCTGACTTGTTCTTAAGTAGCAGGTTTTTTCATTTATTATTTGGAAAAAGACATTTCAGTATCCCTCTAGGGTTACTCAGTTTGGAAAACATCCTATAGACATAATTTGCTATAGGCAAGCTAGCACTGCAGATTAAAAGTTTACACAATGACAGTAGACAAACCAGTATTACTTTAAATAGGACTGAAAGAGGAAAAAAAAACCAAAAAACATTTCTGCTAGGCCTGAAAGACCTTTATTTAGTAAAAGTCAAAAACTTAAGTATATCATTACATACCCAGTAAACTATTGATCTCCACTCCTTTACCATGTTCTCAGTTAGTATTCTGTTCTCAGTGCTAGAGGGTGGTCTCACAGATTCTTAGGAATCCCTTTTAGCTTCACCAGAATGATTCATAGGTGATATCGAATTAAATACAAAGAAAAAAAGGTGTTTCCTGATTCTTTGTAATTGTAAAGGACTTAACCTCAGAAATTACATGTTTCTCATTTTTATAGATAAGAAACACATTGTTTCTTTCCCTGTTAAAAATTAAAAAAAAAAAAAGTAAAAAAAAAACAACTTAAGAGCTTTCTTCATGCCACTGTGATAGAATTTATTCATTCCTGCATTTGGCTTTCAGTATACCACGATTTATTTCAGAGTAGAATACATGGGAATAGCAAAGAAGATTACTATTTAGTATGTCCTCTGACTTGTAATCTTTATGCACTGTGATTTATATATTAATATATGTACATACACACATGTATACATATTAGATATTCTTTTCAAATGGAAGGGTTTTAAGAATGTTAGTTCTTCATTTCATGCTAAAATGAAATCTTAATTGTCATTGCTGCTTTGTAAAAAAATTGAGCAGGGTGCATGTTTTCATGTGCTCCAACAAATTAGTAAGACTATCTAAATGGTAAAATAAAACTATGGTGTTAATATTGTATTCTCATCTTTAAGTCATAAAGATAATTTTACCTGTATAATATTCAAAGAGGGGAAACAAAGCCAGTATTCTCAGTGATGATTATGGCCCTGGATGTCTTCATTTTCAGTTTCCTCAACTTGAAACACCTAAAGCTCAATACTGCTTCACAGGACATTAGGGGTTATGTGGTAATCTGCTATTGTGTCTGTACTGACTTTGTCTGGGATAGGGCTAATTTTCTTTGTAAAGTTCACATGTGGCTGTGGTTTGGATTTGTGCTGGAACCAGTATTGATAACACTGAGATGTTCTCATACTTACTGAGCAATGCTTACACAGAGTCCAGGCTTTTTCTGCTTCTCACCCCACCCTGCCAATGAGCAGGCTGGGGATGCACAAGAAGATGGAAGGGGACACAAGTGGAACAAATGAACTGAATTGACCAGAGGGATATCCCACACTCTGTGACACCATGCTCAGTAATAAAAGCTGAGGTGAGAAGAAAGAAGGGGGAGGGGACATTTGGAGTGATAGTGTTTGTCTTCCCAAATCACCATTACATGTGATGGAGCCCTGCTTTTTCTTGCGATATCTGAACACCTTCCTGCCAGTGAGAAGCAGTGAATGAATTCCTTGGTTTGCTTTGCTTGTGTGCGTGGATTTTGATTTACCTGTTTAACTGTCTCTCTCCCAACCCATGAGTTTTTTCATTTTTTATCCTCCCAGTTCTCTCCCTCTTTCTACCAGGAAGGGAGTGAACAAGAAGCTGCATGGGGCTGAGCTGCTGGCTGGAGTTAACTCATGACAGGTTTCCTACTGGAAAAGCAGTTCTTCAAACATTTAAGCCTCATGGAAATGCCAGTTCCAGATTACAGGAGAAGTCATACTCTGTTGACAGTTTTTCCTTGCAATGAGAACATTCATGAAGTGACTTAAGCCAAAGTGAGGAATGTGAAACATGAAATTAGATCCCTGTTCTTTATCAAGAGCTAAAAATTCTTTCTTTGTTTTGCTCTTCTTACTTCAGAGCCTCTATTCTCTTGCCCCTCCTTTCATTTCCTGAATAAAAAAAAAAAAAAAGTTGGAATTTGACCAGACTCTCGTTGCAAGCCAGAGTCCTCCTAACCCTTCCAATGTTTACTTCACATTTTGCCTAATATTTAACTGAATTTCTGAGAGGTATCTACTGAATTAGATACCTTTCTAAATCACATCAAATGACCTTCCTTCCTTTCTTCACCTATTTGCATTTCATAAGTAACATCCATACTGGATGCCTAAGGGTTTAACATACTTAGTCCAGTGTTATCATCCATAGATAAGAGGATGGCTGTGTTTGCTAACAGGAAAATTTTTTTCTAAGTTTGCCCCAAAAGAGCCAAACACACAAGCCTTTCAACCTTAGTTTTCAAGCCTTAGTTAAAGGGAGTAGTTTGTCACCTATTCAGCCATGCCATCCTGCCATGGTTCCTCTGACCTCCTGGAGTTATGCTGCCAGAACAAGACCTTGGCCCTGGCTTCCCTGCTGTGGACACAACAATGTCAAAATAAGGCAAAATAAGGCTGGGGCAGTATTGGGTAATTTGAGTGGGACCTCTATTCACTGATATTTATTCCAGTATTGCTCGGAAAAGCTTTTACAGGCCTTAGCCAGCTGTTTCAGATCCACTCTTCCTCTCTTCCTTTTTCTGTGTGAGCTAGAAAATCTCAGCAAAAAATGTAAGAAATACATCTGCACTCCTATAGCATCACTAAAGTAGCCTACCAAGGCTTTCCTACTGTAGAAAAAACATCTCCTTGTCTGAGGCTCCATGTTGCCCTATCCTCACTGTTAAATCTGAGAGGCCAAGTGGAAAGGTATTGAGCAGCTCTTTCACTAATGAAGAAGGAAAAGGAATAGGACAACAAATAGGAACACGGTACTAATTATATTGATCTTTAACAGTATTTCATGGTGCCAGAGGAAGGAAGGGGCCCCCTGTGGCTCCATTCCCTTCTGTGAGAGACACAGAGCAATGACTTATGGTATTCTTCTACACCCTTGTTGTCTTTGCAGTCTCTCCTGATTTCAAGATGTGGGATTTTCCTCCTCCTTCATCTGGCTGTTCTAACTCTGAACAGAGCTCACCTCTACACTGTGCATCTGCTCTCATTTCAGGGGGTGCTGCCACCAACAAGCACATTTGCCTTCATGTGATAAGATTGGAGGCAATAGTTTCACTGATGCAACACAGCAAATGGGAAGAAAAGGCATGAAGGTACCTAAGATCTCCATTTCCATAAATCTTGCCTAAGGCTCCAGCTGGAGCTGTCCTAGAGGGGCCATGTACAGTATAGTACAGTATATTCCCTGGCTGCTTCTTTAGCCAAATAAATTTTGTTGATGAGTCATGTGGGCACTGGAGAGCATTTCAAAGACCCATCTGGCAGAATAAAGTCACTTGCCTTCAAAGCGTAGTGTATCTCAAAAGGTTCAGCATTTGGATTTGGTTTGCATTCTTGGATCCTTATCTGAATTCCCTGAGACTGTATAACAGGCTTTCTAGCAGAATTTCCATCATTTCAGCTTCTAGTTAAAGCCACATATTAACACACGAAAGCTTTCTCTCTTGGTACTTCTGTCAAAAACAGAAATGTATGTCAGGAGGTGGGGACAGAGGAAGATTCTGAATATATCATAACTTTGAGCAAAATTTGGTTCAGGATTTGCTCTAGAAATTAACTGAAGATTTAACTATACCACTTAACTCTTGTTTAGATATTCATATTATTTTAGAGGCTGCATTTAACAATACCTTCATATATCTTTTTTTTTCTACTGAATTACCAAGTTAATTTCTGTTTATGCTCCAGCCTGGAAGCCATGTCTCCCAGTGTGATGATCTTTAATTTGAATTGAGCTGTGGGTTTGTAGAATACTGCTTCTAGTCCATTTGTTTATTGTGTAGGAGGGGGTTGATTTTTGCTTGTTTTTTTTCTCAATTCTAAACTATTTCTATGAAGAATGGTGAAATTCGATGTTTTTTCAAAAAACTGATCTGCAAAAAGATTGCATTTAGTAACTCAACCTTCAGCTGAAATCTCTCTGAGCTAACTTTTTATAGCACGATTTAAAGCAACCAACACATACTTAACTATTTTATTTCTTCTTCAAGAATACTTTTGTTTTCTTATCTGCATGACTTGAGCTTAGCTAGCAAATTAGTTTAGGTCCTGTGAGGACAGAACACATCCAGAACATTTATTCACACTTCCAAATCTGTGAATGAAATGTACTGCTTTGTTTTAAATCCCTTCCATTGGCTCTGTGAATGCCTGATCTTTTTCAATTTTTATCACTTAGGAGAGTAGACCTAAGATAGACCATGGAATATCTGGAAATATATTGCTGGCTCTCTTTTGTTATTTCAGGTTCATCTGGATGGCTCATTTCTTTCACAGCTGCTTATAGGTAGAATCTGTTAAAACCTGATTTTTTAAAGTACTGTGTATGTTCTAGCTCTCACAGAGTGAAAGTATAGATGATCAGTGTTGGTTCCATAATTCTTATTTCTCTCCCCCTCAAAACCAAGTCTGTTACAGTATCCAAATGTAATAAAATATCTACAAATTAAAATCCTGAGTAAAATCTGAGGATCAAACTCTCAGGTCTAGGCTATGTCCAGCAATTCTGAGGGCATATGTACACCAACTCAGAGAAATGCCATGCATCTTATTCTAAAAATACCATTTTTGACCATAGTTTCTCTTCCAAAAGGAGAATGGACTGTTGCTTGATAATGTCCCAGCATCATGAGCTGATGAAGAAAGAATTTCCAAATACCTAATTTCCCATTAGGTACAGTTAAAATTTTAAAAATACTTTTCTGTACCCTACCTTTTTTAAACAGCCTCTTTGCACTGATCTTATTTCAGGAATGTGTAAGCAGAAGCAGCATGGGGTAGCATGTCAGAGGCAAAGTATGATCAAAAATTTACAGTCTTCAGGAGAAAAGTACAAAAGGGAGAAGATTAGGATGCTCAAACACTAAGAAACATCTTACTTTACCAATTTCTGGAATAATGCACTGTTCAGGATGAATAAAGATAGTGATAACATTGTCAGCATGGGCATTTGTCTGTACTGGAAATGTGTTGTTAGAATTGCATAGCAATAATAGAAACTGGTCAGTTCTCAATTTATCATGGTAGAGGAAGAGAAAAATAGAGGAAAATGTGGTATAACTTTGATGTATTAATCACAAGACAGTCCATAAATTACTTGTTTCTTCAATACTATTTGGTAAGGTACAAGACAGTGAACATCATAAATGCTAAGAAAAATTTGGAGAAGAAAGAAAAAATACTTGGTTTTTCAAAGACAAACCATTATGATATTAAGTGTCTTCATGCTTTAGTTTCTTCACATTATACTCTCACTTCTGAGTGCAAACTTTGCCGATGGCAAAGGGAAATACAAAGTGTTGACAGTTAACTATAGCTGGCCACCTGGCCATCCATTACACCCCAGATGTGAATTGTGTATTTTTATGTTCTTTCTATTTGAGGAAAATACTCCCTCTGATGTTCCTGAGCAACATTTTTCAACTGGAGAAATCCACAGATTCCTAGTTTGGTGGACTCATCCTTGCAGTGAAAACCTATGAAAAAGTGGTGGTGACACAGAGGAACCAAGGACCCTGTGGCATTTTTTTCCCGTGTGTCTGCTCAGCTATTAGGTACCCATTTCTGTAATTATCTGATCCATAGAACTGCATTTAAGCCTGCTAAGTATTATTTGAAAGGTAGATTTCTTCTTTGTGTACTGTTTAGCAAGTAGTTCAGCTGGGTTGGTAAAAATCCTTTCTCAAGATGAGGGAGTTGAACAGAAATGTGTACCTGTCTGGTTGAAACAAAGAATTTCTGAAGTGAAAAATGCAATAGTCTCCATCTAAAAGAGAGAAGACTAAAGGATAACTTCCTGCTGTGTGACTGAGCCCAGAGACGTAACCCTTGCCTCCCACACCCTGCTTTACCAGACTAGCAGCATTTCTGGGGTTTCCTTAATGTGTATACTTGGAGCTGCTATACTTTGTGACCAGGACTTAAGGGATCATCATTTTACAACATTAGGCTAGGTAACCAGTCCAACTATGACACAATGTTTTGGTTTGGGTTTTTTTTTAATCATTCGTAGGAAAGAACATAGCTCAAATAGGAGCCCTAATAGGAGTGCTTGGGACACCAAAGTCTCCATACGAACTGATGGTGATGGGAAAAAATGGAAAATGATGGAAAAAAAAATGGGATGAATTTGGTTTCTCAGAGTAAGATTCAGCACAAATGTGAATCTCGATGTACTACTTACAGCATGAATGCTCCTGCAGGACAAAGTTATTCCATCTTAATCTTTCTCATCAGTTATAGCCCAAGATGTCATCTTTGTGGTAACACATATAATACATTCCCCCCCCCCCCAAAAAAAAATAATTTAGAAATAAAAAGCCTAGAAGAATGGATGAGAGAAAAGCTGCACTATCTGATTTATGAAGTTGGAATAAAGGAAGTGGCTACTACTACAGAATTAGACTGGTTTAGTTTACACTCTCTCCTCGCCATTCAGGAACGTGTGAGCAAAAGCAGGGCCCTTATAATCTTCTCAGAGTATAGAGAAGAGAATGACTTTAGTGGGAAGAGAATGGAAAGATAAATTATTTTTTGGTAAAGTTTTACTGGAGTCTGCTTTTTCCTCCATGGTTTTAAAAATAAAAAAATAAAATAAAAATTAAAAAAAAAACCAAAACACCACACTTTTTAATTAACCAGTAATTAACCATTGCCTCAAGACCTTAAGACCTGAATCTTGCTTTTTACTAAGGCTCCTCTATACATTTCTACCTAAAATTAAGGAAACTTGACAGGCTCCATGACACTGTCAGAGTGACAGAAAGTATATAGAGAGCAAATGAGAAAGCAGTGGGTCTTTCATTCTTAAAAACCCACAGTCACATGTCTCTTCACCTGCTTCATGCCCCTTCATCTAGTTTTCTTCAGAAGCTCTACTTAGCAGCAGTGGCACCTACAGGATGGAAGGCAGTGGAGGCTGCTGTATCTCAAGCAATCATTTTGGATGATCAGAGAGATGCTCTACTGCATGCTGACAGCACACTTGGCATGAATTCCTACTCATTGCACAAAATTAAAATGCATTTTGTAATTTTGATGCAATATCTGGCACACCAATAGCCCACTTCTGCCTGAACTCCACACTTAAGATATGCATAGCATTTGCTGGAAAGAAAGGCTCTGTTTGTAGGCAAAGCTGAAAATTTACCACAAGACACAAGCATCATCCAACTGTCAAAGCCAGTTTTATTCTTGCTGGCAATGAAAATTATTTCTGCCCATTTTTTACCTTTCAGATTTCACTATGAATTATGGCTTTTTTTTTTTCTAAATAATTTTTAATATTTTTATTTTTAAAAAAATGAAAGAAAAAAAAAAAAAAGAAAAAAAGTGCACTATGGGGTAACCTCATGAGATGTCCATTTCATCTGGCATGATCTTTTTCTGGTCCTCAGGTTTTTATACTCTCAATAAAGCAGCATTTTCCCTGCTGATCACACTACTACTGAAGCATGAATTTTAGGGCTTGTAACATTAGACTATTTTTATTGATCTTCATGAGTTTGCAGTGGGGACTTCAAGGTCATTTGGTCACCAGGGTTAACTTTGCAGCAATGAAAAGCAATAAGCATTTTCAGGATGGGCGGGTATTTCTTATGAACATTTAATTTCCCCAAAACTGTAATACTTATTAGAAAGTATGGAAAAAAAAATAAGTTCTTTTTCCTTTGACATGTCCTTTCTTTAAGCATTCTTCTTAACTTGCTGCCCCCATGACCTCCTTAGTAGCAGATACAATTCATTTCTTATGCAGACTGACAAAAAAGATGCATGGTATATGGCACTGCATATCTTTACTTCATTATTTCCTCATAGCAAAGACTTGAAACTGTAATGTGTGAGAAAGAAAAGGTGCCAACATGACATTTACTACTGCTAATATGAATCTGATTAATTCTACAACAAGAAACATCATCTTAACTCTTTATCTTCTTGTGTGTGTTTTTTGTTTGAACCAAATTGATAAATCAGAATATTTTGACAAACAACATATACTTGCAGCCCTTGTTGAAGCAAACAATATCACAACCTAGTCATTTGCAGTAAGTTTATTATAAGGGAAGCAAGAGACTGTCTTTTAACAATATTTACATTTGTCTACTAAGCTGAAATCTGTTTTATATAGTTCATTTACTATATATTTAGCCATAGTTACACTTTATTTTTAGGAGAGCACAGTGAATGTAAGAAATAGTTTCAGTGTGCTTCACCATCCCTTATCCTACAGTGTTGTGATTCTTCACATTTAGTGAAAAAGACTTTATCATAAGGAGATGTTACAAAGCCTAATTATTTTATTTATGCCTTTTTTAGTAACACAGAATGATTGCTTTCTCTTTGGAAGTTGTGCATCCAAGAGCTGATCTCTTTATATCCTAGTGATGCAGCTTTCTCTTAGTTTGTGCAACCAAAATTATTTTAATAATGTAGTTTTATTTGACTTGATGTCTCATTGATGACTTGTTTTGGTTTTATAATTTACAAGACCATCTTTTTCTTCCCAGTTACCAGTTAGCGGACAGTATGAAAAAAATCAGATATTGTTTTTTTTCAGTTTCTTCAATCTGATTTCTCACTACGTGCATATTTGGTTGAAATGTCAAAAATGTGAAAACTGTGAAAAATACCATGGAATGTGCAGAAGTATATACGTATCATAAAAACGTTTTTCATCAAGGGAAAGGGTGAAAAAAAAAAAGAAAATTGCATTAAAAAGAAGAAAAAAAAAGGCATTTGATCTATATACATATAATGTTTCCCTTATGTTTAACATGTACACTTAAACATTTATGAAGAAATAACCCAGAACATTCAAATACTGTGATATTTTTAAATGCAGGGTGACAAACATCAGATTCCGATGTTTGATGACCTTGTGAGTGAAATATTTTCCTTGGATTGATTTCTTTTTCTTCCTTTATTGCACCAAATTTTAAATGTCCATAGAAATATTACTGTGGAGAAAAATAACCTGGCTGCTAACAGAAATATCTGGCCATAAAATATGGAAAAGGGGGGAAAAGAAGAAAGTGGGAGAAAAAAAAATTATGAAACAGTACAGAAGGAGGATAAACAACATTTTGCCAAAGTCCATAGGTGATTGGTAAGCAAGTGAGGTTAGGTCTGGCTGTCGCTTTGTAATACCAAAGCAATACAAATAACTTTGAATGCAAGCAAATGACACATAGGTCAGGATTTTAAATGTGAACACATGCTCCAGAGGAAACCATACAGGAATAAAAGTTGTTCCTGTTTTGTTAGTTTAGATTCTGAAAGAAGCTTTTGTGTGTAAAGATGTAATACGATCCCATGCCTGGAGCCATGCCCCCATGGTACACAGACCGCTGTGTTTGTCCCAGTGTACCAAAGGTAGAGGAACTTGCAGCCTGTCTATCCTCAGGCTGGCACTGGCTCTTGTGAAATGAGATTTTCTTTTACCAGAACGATACCAAAAAGGACCTTTCTTATCATTCTGCTGGGGACTTAGCAGGGAGAGTGTGAGCCCTGCTGAAGGTAAATCTGGATGATCATTCCTTTAAAAAAAAAAATAAAAAATTAAAGAGCAGTTCTGTTTCAGTATTATAAACTCTCCTCTTTGAATACCTTCCAGAAATCTGCTGGTTTAATTTCTTAGTCCCATCTGTTTCCCTCTCACTGGCTATATTTGTTAGTATTTCCTCAAGCAGCATGTTGTATTGCCCTTACTGTGCTAGAGGAAAAGGGCATAGATTGATCATTTTACAGGACAGGGAAACGTTTATTTTGGGCTGGAGTAGAGCGTGTTTCCTTGCTTCCTGCCCAGAGTTATTGAAAAAAGAAAAAACTTCTCCAGGAAAAAAAAAAAAAAAGCCTGTTTTGGCATACCAGGGGGAAAAGAAAAAAAAAAAAAAATAGAGGCAGCAATGTCAGGAGGGCCATTAGGCTGCTTATCTGTCTTTCTACTTTGGCACGTGAAAGCTCCCAGCTCAGCATGCCATGTGTCAAATCTATCATTTGATATGTCAGGAACCATTATTCCCTCTTTTGTCACCAGTTTTGACCAAAGGATGAAAAATTGCTGTCTTACACAGACAAAATTATTGCTGAAAAAAAGGGCAACTATGGCACATAAGAGTAGGCCAAGGTGAAACCTGGGGAAACTCTCCTTAGATTAGGTCTGGGTTAAGAGAATATTGATCTGTGTGCTAAAAACTGTTGATCTCTCTCTGAGCAGAGGATGACAAATGGTAGCAAACAAAAAATTGAGTGTCTCCAAGGACATTTGAGCTGCTCTCTGTTTTCTGTGAGTATTTGTTTGGTTTGTGGGTTCTGCTCTAGGGATTTCAACTAAAATAAGCAAATATTAAACAGAAAGGAAACAGCCGCAAAATGATACAGCAAGAAACTACAGAAAGACTACAGTCAGTTAGAAATTAGACTGGGTATTAAAACTGATTAATAGCTTAAACCTAAGAAGGAGCATGTGTTTACTGCCAAAGTTTAGCACATAGCAATTTTTGGTTGTTTGGGGCAGATTTCTTCTCTTTGTCAGGTCCTTGCATTTTTATTATACAAAATGGGTTGTCAACTATACTTCATGCATCATATTATTGTTTTATATTAATTTCTGGAAGATTTCTTTCAAGCACTTTTAGAAGTACAAATTTCATGATGCTCTGTAAAGGGGATTCACAAATTATATTAAAGGCAATAATAAGCAGAAGTTTCACAGAAGTTTGAGAATCTCTTGAACCCAGTAGCAATCTCCCTTTTTCTTCAAATGGAGAAATGAGAAGGGTTAAGCAGAGAATACAACTCCTGTGCTCAGATCAGGAATGTAGCTGTGATGGTTGACAAAGTGAGAACCCAAGCAGGCCATACTTTTTACCTAACAGAAGAGAAGAGGCAAGTATGCAGGTAGTGACCTCCAAGGAGAGAAGACACTTTCAGTAGAGAAAAAAATTGTGTCAGGATTTTCTTTTACTTCGAGTTTTATTTGTAGGTCTCTGAGTTTGAATAAAGTTGGAAATAATGGTAAGGAAAGGCTCTTTTGGCCTCAGGGGAACTGAGGCGTGCTATAAACTGGTGCCACACATAACCAACACTGGGAAGGTGATTTATTTTCTGAACTTTGAGACCCAGAGCAAGTGTGACTCTCTAGTTTGTGTTGGCATGAACCTTGGGCCTCCTAAGGCCATCTTGTCTAAACAATGATGGTGATTCAGAGTCCCTTCAGTTCATGTTCCTCCCCCCATTCCTGCATGCAGCTGCCAAGACTTGTGCATCTCCTGTGACCTTTCTGCATTTGGCAGTGCAGGTTTGCCACTCGTGCACTTTCCCATTTTCTGCTCCTTCCCACTGGAGGTCACTGCGACAGAGGAGTTGTGGACAGCTTGCTGAGCCCATGAGCGGGTGGGGGTAGATGTGGATGACATGCATCATTTTGAACCCCTCCGTTAGCAAACATAGTCAATAATTCTTTTGGATAGATGTGGCAGAATTAAGAGAAAAGACTGTGGAGATTTTCAGGGTCCCACTCTGGCATGTAGTAGAGCTGACCTGAATGCTTAGCTGAAAAGTTTGCTTCAGTAAAATGACGATTTATCAAAACTGAGGGTCAAATATCCCAAAGCTGCTTCCATTTGGATAAAGTTGCAGCTGATTCCCTGCTGATTTCCTGCCAGCTTACCTGCCTCCTTCATGGACACTTTGCCCCTGAGCTGACAGGAAGCCACAACAGTTCCCCAGCTCCTAAACTCCCAGATTCTTTCACCTTCCAACATCTTGCCTGATGAGCTGACAGAGCAGAAACTCTTTCCATGGACACAAACACTTTCTAAGAGAGCATTGATATTCTAGATGAATGTTGTGTAGTCTTTAATGTTGAGCATGGCATGCTAGCATGGAAAAGTAGTTTAGTCACACAAATCTTTCACAACTAATATTGGATTTGACTATTTTTGAGGCTGAGCAGAGAAGTTCTGGCAGTCTTTGTGACTGGCCAGAAAGCAGTGGCATGTAAATAGTGAAAATGTTACATCATTCCAAGCTGATACTCAGACATGTCTTGCTTGAAGTTGATAGAAATTCTTTTAATATCTTAAACATATGAAAATGATTAATAATATATTTTGTTGTTTAAAAAAAATCAAGCCAAAATGTAGGTTTAGAGAAAAAAAAAAAAAAAAAAAAAAAGCTTATTTCATTTCTGGTTTTTCCAGACATGAAAAAACTTCTAATAATTTGGTTTTCTTATATGAAGAAAGTGAAGCAAATTAAGTTTGTGGTTTTTTGTTGGCTTGGGTGGTTTTTTTCCATCAAGACTGGGTGAGTGACCAGCCAGATGTACTTTTTCCCTCATCTTTGTATAATTTCCAGTGAAGTTAAATCCAGGCAGATGAGGTGAGCAGAGACCAAGTCTAAGCACATTTCTATTGACATATTTAGATTCTCTAGAACACAGAAGCCATAGAACATCCTACACTGGCAGTAGCTCTAAGGATCTGTGTGGTGTTATTCAACATTTTACTTCTCTAGGAGAGAAAACCACCAGTTCAATGCACAAGTTAGTCATATATACTTGTGGACATGCACTTGCAGCTTGGTTCCTGGCTTTGGAAAGCTCTGATTTTGGTTGAATACTGTCACAGAGATGTAGAACATTTACCCTTTTAACTTACTATTAGTTCACAGGCTAGTTGGCAGGTTCACAGTGAGGGACAAGAAAACTGATCCAGTGAAATGGCTCATTACCCTCAAAAGAGACAGCCCTGCCTCCCTCCCCTGCCCCAGCTTGATTTCTTCTCTGGTGCCCATTCTGGCATTTGTCTGACCCCTCTGAGACAGCTCAGCTCACTTTATTGGCAGAACATTTTTCAGTAGGTTCATTTCTGCCTAGTCAGTGATCTAAACTGGTCTTGCCAATGACTCATTTTAGGCTCTGAGCCACCAGAAGAAATGTGATACTAAGGTACAGTTAGGGCCAAAGCGTGAGAGGAGGAAAAGTGGAAGAAAGAGAAAGTCTGACTAGCTCAGATCAGCTCATGGAGATGTGGCACCGTCATTTTAATGGTGTTCTGACATAGCTGCATCAACAGTCCCAGCTGAATATTTATCTGCACGGACACAAAAGGTGGCTTAAATCCCACTTGTTTGCATGGAGATGGACCAAATAATGCAGTTGCTCATTTAAAATGAGGCATGAAATGGAGAGGCAAGCAAAGGATTTCCTTTGTCCCTTTTCCCAGTTCTCAGCACAGCAGCGTGATGCTACTTGGCCTCTGTCTTCCAACTCCATACACCTGGACTGGAGCCCACACTACAGCAGAATGGGAAAAAGGAGCTAAAACTCACAGCTAGTCACCAGTGGGAAAATAATATCTCAGTGCATTTCAGATACAGACTGAAGGATACCAGAAGCAAACATTGAAGTTTGCTGGCCACTGTTTTCCAGGTATGAAATATTTTCCGTTCTGTTCTGGAGTCCCTCAGATATCTCTGGGCTCATGGGGCAAAATCCTGCCTAGGATTCTCACTGCCTAGTTGGAAGAAGTTTCTTAGAATTTCAGAAGGGCTTAGTCCTTCCCATACAGTCTTGCCACTGTCTGTCTGAGACCTTCAAAGGGACAGATACTGTTGTTCCTTGCAAACTCCTAAAACAGGAAAAAAAAATTTTG
Organism: Calypte anna; assembly: GCF_003957555.1. Taxonomy (NCBI): domain Eukaryota; kingdom Metazoa; phylum Chordata; class Aves; order Apodiformes; family Trochilidae; genus Calypte; species Calypte anna. The sequence continues at coordinate 136,406,417 of NC_044244.1, forward strand.
CTTATTAAAATGTCAGAAAAAAATCCTCAGGTTTGATGTTGCTAAAGGATTAATGAGTTTCTCAGAAATGGAGCATCCCTGTATCTGCAAGATATATGTCTGTGGTGTCACAGACAGTTCATACCGTGGAGTGAAGGATCACAGACTGAACTGGTGTGTATGTTAAGGAAATACACAGCTTCATACTTTTCAAAATGAACTTCAAGGAGTGTCTTGATAAGATCTCTCAAAAAAATCAAACCTTGAAGTCAAATTTTCTGTCAGGAAATTCTGAAACATACCTTGCAAATTACAAATATTACTAGATATTAGAAAGGATAATTGTGTATATATGATTTCTAACAATTTAGGAGAAATATTCTGATATCATTGTTATCTTTATACATATGAGCATGTTAATTTCTTCCCTTTATCTATCACAGCTGTGACATCAGTTCTAATGTTCGTGTTGTAGCTGCACCTTTAAACCAGAGTATTGTGAACAGAGCAGCTCAATGGTAGTTTTCCCTAGCTTGCAGTTTATTACTTGAAAATTATGATATACACTTTTAGTACTACCTCAATTTATGTGCTATTTTACCTCATTTCTGTTTTCAGGCTTCAGTCTGCATTTTTAATGCTTTTTATTAACCAAAAATAAGCATTTCCAGCATCATTATATACACACTTCAGAAACTTAAATTTTCATTAATTTCCAAGTTCATATATGTAAAAGAAATCTAAAAAAATATTTCCAGCATGCTGTCCTGCCTCAATTAGCAACACTGAACACAAGCACAACTGACACATAATCTTTGACAGTGCTTCATTGTCTTTAGACATTCCCTCAAAATCCTTTTATATTGTTATAATCTTCTTATTCTTGAGATAACTTAGATGTCCTAATTTCCATGACAGCCAAAAAATTGCTTTAAGCAATTATTTATGTGATAATTATTGTTATTCATTATAAAGCTATTTATCTTCTATTCAAACATTAACCAGATTAAGAAAAATGATACCATAAAAAGGACTCTTGCAGCTCATGGCCCTTAAACTCCAAGGACGCAAGTTATCCATTATGGAAGATACACTTCCCTTCTGGTCTGTCAAAAAGTTGTCAAAAAACGTGCTTCAGTCAATTGCTTCATTTTTTTCATCTCCTCACATATTGTGGACCTGTATGGAGAGGGACAGAAAATGGCTGATATGTCACTTTTAGACTATACAAATAACTTCTTCTTTTATTGTTCTCCATTAACTCTCACACATGAGTATATGAATGTGTTCATACTCTGTTCTGCTTTAATCTTACTATACTATACTGGTTAGTGTTTATTGCAATTGGAAAAGGAACTTGATACATCATATAGGCAAATTATTATCAGCAATGATGTATAAAATATTGATTTAGAAACTTGCAAGTAAGATGGAAAATTCATTAGTATAAAAATGCATGGGAATAAATTGTCAAACTCTTTATCTGTGTCTGGACATATGTGAGACACAGAAAGTAATCTAACATGGCTTTACAAATCAGCTGGTCTAATACAGCACTACATTCATGCTGTGTATTTCTGTGCAATACTTCAGAGAACAGTTAAACTTATTCATAGATCTTAGCTGCACATCTGTACCCAAATACAATGGGGTATCTATTATGCTTAACTTGAGCACTGGATTTCCTGGGGTTGTGACATTTGGTTGGGACGAAACTATGAGAGCACTTCTTATGGTGAAGCTACTGATTTATCTTTGACTTAAAATGGACTTTCAAACTGAACTAATTTTGGTTGATGTTAACTTTCCAAGGGCTGAATATCTGACCCAAGCTTCTTGGGTTCTAATCTTCTTTTCCATTCTGTGGAAAGAGAAAAGCAGAGGATGGCTTGTTCCATCTATTTTAGACACAGGTATTTTAGGATGAGTTGGCCCGGAAATTAATGTTTCCCTCCATTTGATCTCAGAGGGACCCTTGGGGCATGGATCAGACTCCTGGCTTTTGGGGACCTGAAATGATATAAAATTCCGGTTTCTTCAGTATTAAAATTTGTAATGAACCAAGTTCTGCCCTCAATTGCACACGTAAGAGTACAAATATATGGAGAGGGGTTGCATTGCCTCTACTCCAACTCAACAACACATGGGCCAGACCTGTTCTGGATGCTAGGTGAAGGCAGCAGCCCCACACGTCTGTGACTGATCACTGCTGACACAGTCATGTGCTGCAGGGCATCCGTTCTGCCAGGGCAGGCAGAGAAAGTGCACCTGTGCCTGTACCCAGTAACCACAGAGAACACTGTGAGATTTGGTCATTTAAGTGCAGCAATATTTGGTTGTTTATTTTTCTTACCTACACCTTTGTAATAAAAAGGTGAATCTGACCTTGTTCCATTCCCAATTCCTCGATGTCAATGACTAAACCTTAAAATGTGATCTTTCCCCACATAAATGCAAAACTGTGTCTTTGAAACAGTCAGCTGAATAATTTACTCCACCATACTCCTCTCCTCTTTTCACCTGAGATGCACCCAGTTTCCCAAGATGGGCTAAACTTTTGCATATCTCAGCAAGCAATATTTTTACAGAGCAAATTAAATTGTTAAAGAAACTTTTTTCCTTTCTGTGGCAGAACTGAAGACAGTGCACCATTCTTGCTCAGAAGCCATACTATAGCTCTATACCATGTGCTTTTGCACCCTGCCAGCTCAGACTTGGCCTAAAGAATATGGATTATTCTACATGTTCCAGTCCTCTTAACTCATTAAATGTTCTAAGTGCGGAGACTCTGAAGACTGGATCAGACCAAGGTGTTGTGGTTTAGGCCACAAAGAACCACACAGCCACTCACTCACTCCTCCCTTCACTGTGGGACAGGGGGAGAAAATATAAAGAAATGTTCATGGTTCAAGACAAGGACATGGAGGGCTCACTCATCAGTTATGGTCATGGGCAAAATAGACCCAGCTTGGGGAGAAATCAGTTAAGTTTGCCACAAGTCAAATCAGAGCAGGACAATGAGAAACAAACTGAGATCTTAAAAACACCTTTCCCCAAACCCTTCCTCCTTTCAGGGCCCAAATTACTTGGCTCCCAGTTTCTCTCCCTTCTCCCTTCCAGCAGCAGAGGGAGATGGGGAAGGGGGGTTGTGGTCAGTTTATCAGACTTTGTCTGCCACTCTTTGCTCCTCAGGAGGAGGATTCCTCAAACTCTTCCCCTGCTCCAGCATGGGTCCCCTCCGATGGCAGATAGTCCTTCACCAGCCCCTCTGAGATGAGTCCCTCCCATGAGGTGCAGTCCTTCAGGAACAGACTGTTCCATCATGAACTTCTCACAGAGTCATGGCCTTCCTCAGGAGCAATCACTTTACCTGGCATGGGGTCCTCCCTGGCTGCAGGTCCACATTTGTTCCACTTTGGTCCTTCCTGGGCTGCTGCACGATGTTGTCTCACAGCTGCTGTCTCACCACAGGCTGCATGGGAATCTCTGCTTCTACACCTCCTTCCTTTCTTCCTCACTGACTTTAGTAACCCTGCTCACCTCTTCCTCTCCTCTGTCCTGCAGTTCTTTCAACAGCTTCCTTTTCCTTTCCACTGTCATTTATTGGCTTGTCCTCAGCCAGAGCTTGGAGATTCCAACACCTCCTCACAGGAGCCACCCCTGAGGCTCCTTCCCCACTACCAAAGCCCCAGAGACCGACCCATCACACAACCTCTTTTGGCAGAAGCTTCCTACACATTGAAGGCCCCACACACTGTTGACTGGTAGACTTGCACTGAGTACAAACTACAGGTTAATGCAAAATATGTTTTTATAAAAGTACTCAAAGTTCTGCTTTTCTCTAACAGCTGTCATTGACTTACCCAGTGTGTATCTCTCTATCCGCACTGGTATTTCATGGCTTACAAGAATCTTGCAGCACAGAGAGCTCTGTGCAGACATTTCCAGCAGTCTAGGCAAGTTTATTAACCTTGAATTTGGTTTGCTTTTTTTTTGGGCCATCATGTTTTCTGTTTAACAGATACTTGGCATCCTCACTGTGCAAGTCTTGATGCTACCACTGGCTGTGGTATTCTTTGCTAATTCTTGGTTTGAGGTTCTTCTTACCTAATTCAGGTACCAGAATTAAGCAGTTCAAGCTGCTAATTTAATTTAGCTAGGAATTTAGCTGTTAATTTAGCTACAAATAACTTGCTATCTAAGACTGCCAGTTCAGGATGGGATGAATTGCCTTCTTGAAGTGCTTATCTGTATCCATTAATTATAGAGGCAGGCTAGATGACTAGCTTAAAACAAACATCTCACAATAACATTCTTAAAGGTAAGTGAAATGGGTCCCACTCTTGTATAGGAATTTAGATGATGGAACAACAGAGCTCTTCTACTTCCAGCAAAGCATTTCTCTCTCATGCTCTGTGGCTGGCCAGGAAATGCATCCTGCCAGAGTGAGCCATACATCTCATTTTTATTGGTACTACATAATCCTGATCTTTTCTAAAAGATCAGCAAAATGATCCACTTAGGAAAGATTCATTTATTTATCCATAAATTGCTTTTACATTTTTAAGACTGTCCATGGGATTTCTGATGTGGAATTTAGGGAGAGCTCAAAATTTACATTTTTTTTATTCTTTTGACACTGTGTCACAATTTCCCCAAAAATCAATGAATTCCTTCTTTGATATTCAGACTGAACAGCATCGTGACTCCTTTCATTAAATTAGAAGGGCTGCTCACCTCTTTCTATCAATTACTCCATCAGCCTCTTGGGTAAAAAATTCTCATGAATCAGACTGGAATTTTGTTATTAATTCTTGACTAATGCTTACCAAGTGTTTTACAGTTGGAAGGGACCTTTGGAGTATAAAGTTTAGTAATGTAAAATCTTTTTTGAGTTCTTTCTGATTCCTTTTATTAGGCATGCTAGACAGTGACTCTCAATGTTCTTTTAAAAAGATTGTGGTTCATACATTAATCTTTTACTGATTCATTGAAGCATCTTGCTCCAAACAATGACATCTGGTAGGACAAAACCAGATAGCACTGCTAAATGTATTTAAATAAAAGTAGAATAATACCACCCTAAATCTAGACAATTTATACATTTACAATTCTTTGTTGGAAGAGAGAAAAACTCAGTGTTTAACAACAGATTTGGAGACAGAGGTGTTTCAAAAACTAAAGAATGCATTTGTGTAGAACAGAAATCTGTCTTTATGTATGTCACTTCATCTATCTAGAAGAAAAACATTTGTAATACAGTTCCATCACTGAGAAGCCAAAATTCTCATAAATTCTTATCCAGAAGACCTCTTCCAAAAGGCAAGAAGTATTGAAATAACTTTTCTGTTTGACTGGGAGCTTTATTTATTTATTTATCTATGCTTAGCACAAAATATTTTAAGTCTGATATCTTAGTTCTCTGCTTTTCTTTTTTCTGTTGGTATCACGGGACCATACTTAGAAAAAGACTTTTGGTTTATATTTTCAGAATCTGTTTAAGATTTTTATGCTTCATGAAAAGTGGGTCAATCTTGAGATGTTTTATGTCAAATATTAAAGGAGATTGATTTTGAGAAGTCAGGACTTCCAACTTTGTATAATTTCAAAAAGCTAGATTCGTAAAGTATCTAAAGGGAATTACTACAATCAAAACAAAATGAAAAAAATCAGGATACTGGTTATACCTAAGATTTTAACAACACATGATTACCAGTATTCATTTTTCCCCTCTATTTTTAGTCAGTCATTGTAAATTATAATACTGTATAAGAAAAGATAATCTAGTTAATAAGCTTCTTCAGGAGCTTGTATGGAACTGAAAACAGATGAATAATGTAAAAATTATGGACTTGTTTTTTTGTTCCAGAATGACTTCATTTTAGAGATTTTCTAGAATAAAATTATCTAAGGGAAGTAGAAGCACAAATTGAAAATAGAGCCTGAGAGATCTTGGCAACTGTTCATCCTGCAAGAGATACAGTCATGTACATCTCATGTACAATGCAGTCAGATATACACAATGTTAAGCATAGCAATCGCAAAGAAATGCCAAGTTTTTTTCTTCCAAAGGCCAAATAGAACATTCCCATACATTAAGCTGAAGTTGCCTCTAACATTATCCAAGAATGATTAAGAAAACTATAATCTTTCTCACACTTGCATCGTTCCTAGCTCCTCTTCATTCTCACCACAAAAGCAGCAGGCCTGTGAGATGAGGCTGAGGCAAGAGCTGTACCATAATCTGATCTGTCCTGATTCTTCCCCTGATAATTAATGAAAGAATTGAATTTTTTTGCTGCTCTTCACACTTACTCCCCACCAAGTTTGTGTGGACAGTGAGAGGGCTGAACTCCTGCAATCAGATCTTCACTGAGAAATCTTTGTCCATTCAGCTGCAGAAAACTATGCTGAATCCAAGGTGTATTGGGTGGGAGGACAATGGTGTGTGGACAATGGGTGATTCCCTGGGGCTCATTAAATCATGATCTCAGAAACTTGCTGCTGTAAAGTTCTTTTTGAGAGACAGCAAGGTGTGTCCCTTGACCTTCACAACAGGACCCAGCTCCAGAAAAGAAAAAAAAACCCACAAAAATCCTAGTAAATAATCTCTGTCTTTTTGCCAGCTGCTCTCAGCACTTAATCTGTCTCTTAAAACTAAAAAATTACAATTGCACCTGATGTTCCATCCTTTCAGGTCAGCTCTCACTCAGGATGTTGATGTGCTTTTCTTGGCTGAGATTGGCCCCAGTGTTCATTTGTTCATTGCAGAAGCTCATTTCATTTAAACTGCTATGAAGTGTCTGTCATGGTTTGACCTCACCCAGTAACTAAGACCCACAGAGCTGCTGTCTCACTTTCCCCAGTGGAATAATGGAGAGAACTGGAAGTACAAAATTGTAAAAACTCATAGGTTGAGATAAAGGCAGTTAAATAGATAGAGCAAAAGCTGCCCACACAAGCAAAGCAAAACAAGGGGAATTCATTCACTGCGTCATCAGCAGGCTGGTGTTTAGCTATCTCCAGGGCAGCAGAGCTCCATCACATAACGATTACTGGGGATGACAAACACCATCACTTTGAACAACTATCTCTTCTTCTTTTCCCAGCTTTTATATTGCTGAGCATGACATCCTATGGTGTGGGTTACCCCTTTGGCCAGCTGGGGTCGGATGCCCTGGCTGTGTCCCCTCCTAGCTTCTCATGCTCCCTGAGCCTACCTGGTCGTAGGGTGGTGTGAAAAGCAGAAAATGCCTGCTGAGCAGTAATACAAAAATCCATGTATTATCAACATAGTTTTCAGTACAAATCCAAAACACAGCCCCATACCAGCTACTATGCTAAAAATAAGCTCTATCCCAGCCAAAACTAGTACAGTTTCCATTCCTACAATTGACTTCCCTTTATACTTAATTAATATGCAGGTGAATTAGTGGCATTGCAGATTTCTCTGGGTCTAGCCAAGATTAAACCATTAGCTCAAAATAAGGACTTAGACTCAGTTCTTCCTGAAATTCCAAGGGAACATTTGGGGGGAATTGTGTGTGTGTGCATGTGGGTTAAGGGGATTTCCCACACTGCAAAGTTTAGAAATGAAATACGGAATGAAGATGATGAAATGCTAGTTGTGACCAAGTTTTCTAAATGTCTAATACTAGCAGAACTTGTAAGGACATGTAATGACCTTTATATTAAGGTCATGTACACAGCATAGATAAATAATTGCTTCTACACCCATTTGTCTGGTGAAACTCAGCTTTTCACCAATTAAAATCCTCCTTGCCTTCCTGCCTAAAACATTATGTGAGTCTGCATAAAATCATTTGTTTAAAATATGAAATAAAAATCTGTCCTGGTAAGGTCACAGTCTGAAAGATGGTCACTGCCCATTAAGAAACTCTTCTCATTCCCATGTCTCTCACACTGCTGACAGAGCCTTTCTCAGGACAAAAGATGTAGGAAGAGGTAGGGATGCAGCTCTACTTTATTCTGACCTGGTGTTTGTTAGTTCTGCTTCTTGATTCTTGCTAAAGGAGGCATCTAAATGCCCTGTTGAAGGCAAAACAAGCAGTCAGGCTTCTCTGCTTTGGACTAACTTGAGCTGCAGTAGGATTGATTAGTAAAGTCTGCACAAGGTTTGATGGCATGTGTCATGACCAGATTGGGCAATCCAGGGAGATTCAGATTGGACTCCTTTTCTAAACTCCTTTATTAGAGAGGACCCTAGGTGTGACTGGACCCAATCTTAGAGTGATTAAAAAGCTATGGGCCAAGGAAACTCTCTACCATCAGATAACTCTTCAACGGATCAAGATGAAATGACACTCAAGATCAGTACTTGAACATTAACTTTAATTAGAACTATAGAAGGAATAAATCCTAAAAAAATACATGCTCAGGCTGCACGTATCATAAAGGCTTCAATTATGCTTCAATTGTAAAAATCACAGCACATATATGTTCAAGCTGCATGACCTGGAAAAAATTGTGGTATGCTTTGTTTTCCTTAATGACTTTAGGAAGGAAGAGAGAGAGGAGAAGAAAAGTTAGAGACATAGATAACAGAAAATCACCGGTCCTGTATCCAGCACTGGGCAAGCCAACAGGGGAGGTCTTATGTAGGAGACATTAGTGATATCTAACTTCTGATGACATGTCCTGGGGCTAATGGGTTGTTCATATCTATCCAAAACCTGAGAATTTGCCCAGCCAAACTTATTGCATCCACATATATTTGTTTCAGAGATAATATGTGCATAATCATCCACTGTATGGACACAGGACCATGCGTTCTTTGGCATACAGTCTGCAAAATCAAGTGCTGAAAAAATGATGAATGAAACTGAAATGTCATAGAAACATGGAGAATACTCTTCCTGGGGAATTACCAACACTGGCTGGGAAGGATGAGGGAAATATAATTTCCATTTTCCTTTTTGCTTTGTACTAAAGATGCTCACAATCTTCAGCTAAAGCAGTTCAGAAGTTCAGAAAATCCAAAAAAGGAAAAAAAGTTAGGGGTTCTTTTTAGTGCTCTTTTTTCTTCTCTTTGATACTTTTTAAATTTTCTTCCCCCATCTACAGAGATACGTTAAGCTCTCTGAAATAATTCAGATGCAGATAACCATCTCTAGGTCTTACAATATGTGAATGTCTCTCAGGAGCCTTATTTAAAGTGCTCGCAGAAGAAAGGATTATTTTTACTATGACTACATATATTTTCATTATCACCTTAGAAAGCATTGTTTGAACAGTACAGGTTCTTTGTTATGAAAGAGTAAAGTCCACAGCATCTTTATCCTGTAAAATTTATACATGTTTAATTATACAGATGCATTAATCTAATCAGATATTTACTCTTTCTTCTGAAGACAGCTTATTTGTGTTTTCTGTTTAAAACCTTTAAAGACAGCTGTAGGCCATATTTTTTTTTTCTCTTTAACCTTCTGATCCGTCCTCGTGTACAAGGGAAGAAGGCTTCCTTGCAAGGGTTATTTGAACTTGTTTTCCATGTATGCTATACATTATTCAAGTAATGTAAAAGACTATCTGAGCTGAACCAACATCCTTGAGATGGAAGCTGCTGATGAAATGCAGCTGCTTACAGTGCAGTGTATGTAAAAATAAGAGAGCAGACAATAGGCCTGAATATTATGCAAAGAATACTGTGATACATTTTTAAATCACTAATGTCAGGACCATACATTTAAAACTTATGCAAGCTCAAGCAAAAAAGATCTGGAGCATTCCTACAGGTTTTTTCAGTACTTTAGATTCGTTTCAGGGAGAATGACATCTGTCCATTGGCGGTCCAATCTTTCTTCCATTTAAATCAATGTAAATGCACTCATTGGAATCAATGCAAATGCTGTCTTTGACATTTTAAAGAACAGGATCTGACTTACTGTTCTTATGCCATTGCAGATAGACTTATTACAATGGGGTGTTCATACAGTGACACACAGTTACTTGCTGAATGAGGAGGGTGATTAGCTTAGCTCAGTATTTGTTGGACATATTGAACAGCTTTTCAGATCTCTTCCCATTGAGAAACTTCAATGAATACCAGGCAGTGTACCAGATTACTGTGAGGAAATAATTTGTTCATATAGAACAACTTCCAGGACAGACTATTTTATGTAGACAGCATGATCAGAAGCTATTCCTTCTCCGGTCTCTAGCTATTTTCCAGTTCAACACACCAGGATGCTACTTCACCTCAGGACGTGAGTTCTGATCTTCAACCATGGAAGGCCTGAGGTTAGGCTCCATACCTCTGGTTTGGGGTGAGGAAGAGTTTGTGCTTGTGGACGTGAAGCCTGTGAACTTTTGAATGTGAACATTGCACCAAGTTTGCACACAGCTTTGCTGGTAGTAGGAACATTGGGAAGGAAGAACAAAATACACTGTTTATTGTTCATAGCAGCCATTTATAAATGTGATACAAGGACCAGTGCCAAAACCACTGAGCTGTTGCTGTTTGCCCACATCCTTGATGAAATGCATCAGGCCATGGTGATTTCCTGAAGTATTTGATATACCTTGAGGGACTCAGTTTCACGAAAGGTTAGACATAAGATTTACTAGTGATCTCTTAAAAATATTTTATTCCATTCATCAGCTTATATTTATTGTTTTTTTCCTGTTTGGAAAATATAACTTCTTATCACAAATATTTTAAAGCAAATAAATATCATTATTTTTAACTGGGACTCCCATTTACTGTATGTAGTTCCTTATGTCAGAATTACTTTGTCTGTTCAACACTGTCAGCAGATACCAGGCAGTACAGCTCTGGAAGAATGTTTGCTAGTCATGTTCATCAGAAAATCTGGGCTAGAATTCTTTAATATAGTTTAATAAGTCCTACAAAAACCTGCTGTTTGTCTCCATAATATGTGTTCTTTTTTGTGAGCTATGTTTGCTGCTGCGTCTAATGGGAATCACTGAGAAGTCAGCTGCATTGTAACTATTCTAGTACAAATAGAGGAGGTTAGAGAGATTAAGCATTGTGAAAATGCTATGGAATGATACTCACACTCTTATTTCCTTAGCTAGGCTTCTAATTAAAAAAATTTGGAAAGACCTTGTGATGGCTTCTTTATCTTTAGTATTAGTTCTGAATCTCGAGTTTGTGGCCTTCAAAAATACTGAGGTATCCATACCCCAACTCCAGTCTCTGGAAAGGTGGATGCCTATGAAGATGAGAAAAGCTGAGAACACTGCAAAGAAAGTTGAAGCAGAAGACCTCTTGACATTTATTTCCAGCATAGGAATCAGACAGAAAAACTGGATTTGCTCAATTTTCCATACTCTTTTCCCTAGGTAGACTTTACTGAGAAAGACAAACTGCTGGCAGAGGCCCTGCTTTCACCCCAGATGGCCTTCTTGTGCTCTTGTAAAACTACCAAGATCATGTCTGCCAACATTCAAAATTCACAAGCCTGTAATTTCAGCAGATTTGTTTGAGTCTGCTTCCACTCGATGCCTGAGGAGAATTCCTTGCCATGGCCACATGGGACACAGCATCTTTCACACTCCAGGAAAGGCCCTGCTGCTTCCATGGTCTTTTACATACCAGGGTGTGGATTGGCATACCTAGTGATGTTGACAATAAACCTTAGGGCTTTAGCCAAGACAACACAAAATGGACATCAGTCACATTTAAAGTATCTATATTTGAGCTTACTACCCCAAACTCTCTCTTAAGGACAGGAATAATAACTTCTAACACATGATTCTTCTTTAGGTACCTAAAATGGACTGAGACAGTTATTCCAAGTTTCTGCATTGCTTGCTAAATTTGGACAACCATTACAGGCCAGTAAACTCCAGAGTAGGAGTCTATACAAAATGCTCATGCCTTGCTAGCTTAAATGCACTTCTTCCACACAGCCAGAAGTGTTTGGGGGACCACAGTGATTGCATACTGGTAACCCACTGGTATGAGCAGTTGGAGAAGCAGAGCTATGGTGATAAACCCTACAGCTCAGTGAGGTGTCCTTGATGTTATCGGACTCTATTTTTCACTAAATAGGAACTTTAGTGTATGAGATTCCACGATCCCATTGAAGTCAACAAGAGTTAAAAACACGGATGAGCAAGGAGCCAATTCCTCTTGGGGCTCAGCAGCCACATTTCTGCTGAGAGTCAAGATGCAGCTCATGTAGGTGAGATGCAAAATCAGCACCCTGAATGTGTGTCCCTGGAAAGAGGCACAATGAAGTTATCTTTTTTAAAGGAACAATCACAGCAATATTTCCTTCCTATGACAGAAAAATATTTAAGTAACTATTTTTGCTTGTCCTGTCTTGCCAAATTTCAGTAGCTTTGTCTATGGTCTGGATTTAGTAGCATGTTAGAGCCAGACCTTGCTGGGACCCCTGCCCAGACCATTCAGATCTTGCATCCCTTTCTGACTCTGCATTAACAAGGCAACAGGCACCATGTAGCGAATTCATCACCATGAAATCTTGGCACTTCCCAACCTTCCTACTGGGCACATCTCACCAGCAGAACCTCTTGCCACCTCGTCACCTCTGTCCTAAGCCCAATGACCATGTCCTAAGCAGTGACCACGTGGATAGACCCAACAGGTTAATCTTGTCTCTTTTTTTTATTTTTTTTAAAGAACTTCATGGTTTTAAACTTTGAAAAAGCAAAAGGATTGAAGGGAACTTCTAAGAGCAGATGTTTACTGGAGAAAACAAAAAAAACCAACAAAACAAAACAAAACAAGCAAACAAACAAAAAAACCCCAAAACAAACAAAGAAACAAACCAAAAAAGGCCTGGTGGGTCAGTGCACCTCAACATCTGTTATCATTTCCAGATAGAAGGAATCTTCCTGTAGAAGGAAAATATGACAAGCACTGTTGAGCCAATCTTTTTTTTGGTGAAGATAGCAGTTGCCACACACACATACTGCATGCATTTGGCAACAGATAAACCAGATTCATCGAGCAGCTGCCAAGTATCACTCTAACTGGAGCTACAAAAAGTACTAAGAGATTAGCTCCAGGCATTGCTACACATGTGAGGTAAGTTGTGTATGAAAACCCAGAGGGGCAATTATTTACCTTTCTTTCACAGCATTTCCCCCTTTTTATGACCTGAACTACTTTGTTTTCAGCTGAAGAAAAAAGAAACCTCCTCCACGAGGCATCCTTTTTGCTTTGTATGCTGTCACATTCCCATGTGTGAACACATATTATCTATTTAGCAGTCCCAACTGTAACACCTGCTGCACCCAAGCAGTATCAAGGGGACCAACAATAGTAAACTGTTCACTAAACTCTGTTCATTGCTGCAAATGTTAGGTATATTCATATACTGAGTTAAAAACATGAAGAATTTATCTGAAGAGAGATAACCTTCTTCCATGCAAATACTAGGGATTTAGCTATTCTTCCTGTAGACACGTGTAGTATAAAAGCTAGCCCCGGGACACTGACAATTAAGCTCATACCTTTATTTGTCTCCTGTACATTTTTTAAAGTTTTTAGCTACAAAGAGACAATTTTTTATCGGTGCTTATTGCATTCAAGTGTTGGTTGTTTGGTTTTATTTTTTTTAACATTTCTGTTTTTAAAAAGCATAAAAAGCACTTGAAAGAACCAAAGAAGAGAGGCCTGGGGTAAGAGGTGGATGCATCACAGGTGGAACACAGCAATTGCAGGGAAGCTCAGTAATACCAAGACAAAAGCTATAGGATGCACCAAGTTACCCAAACTCCACTGGTATCCCATCAGATGACAACGTCCATGCTTCTGCAGATGTTGAATTGAGCAACACCACAGCCCCATCCACGAAGGAGTGGAAAGGCATGGATGTGGACTGTCATTGTAAGTTTGTAATTTTGGGATGTCAAACTGTCACAGTGCTGAGACAAAAGTACTGTGAGTCACTGTAACACCAAGAGCAGAGAGGATTACACCCTATCTGTCAGTGGCAAGTTTTGTTAATCTGCAAACATATGTGGTCATCCCAAAATTGCCTGGGATGATTTAATCACCTAGAGAAATATCTAAAGCGTCAAATAAAGGCTGTCAAATCATAGGCATGCAACTGGGATCTCAGTCAGGTGATGAGCCCTGTTACCAAGGCATGAGGCTGCAGTCAGAGCCTGTGAAGTCGATAGCAAGGGTAAATTAGCAGTCTCAGATCCTATTCTAGTTAAAAGCACCCAGTTCTAGCCTGATTAAATATGCAATGTCACAACAGCCAGTGTGATGACACAGAATGTAAATCAGGGTAAAAAAATCTGTAAAAGGCCAATTCATTTTCTATTCTTGTTGCTGGTTTCTGATACTTATATACTGCTTACTGTACTATTTAACATGTAAAAATCCCACCGTTATTACGGCCTTAATTTTTTAAATAGTATATACAATAGAAATGGCACTTCTTCTGATAATATTTATTACATTTTAGATTATGGCAGTCTTATTTAGCTATCATCAGCATTATGTCCCACACATTCAAACCTCTGTATTGCCTTAGGGACATCTTTTTTAAAAATTGTGTGTCGCATTTCTGAAGTGCTAATGCTTGAGATTTCTTAGGTTTTTTAAGTGGAGTTTCCTCTGCACTTTGCATTCTTATTTTTTCTGCCTCCTCTTTCTAGCATAGTAGTGGTCAGATCAGAGAATGAAGATTTGGATTGAACACGATGTTAGTTCTGAAAAAGATCCCCATTGGCAGATACTGAAAAGAATTACAATTAAAAAAACTTTTCCACAAGATATTATATATCAACATCCAGAATTTGTTCAGAAAATTCTGAAATTCGTTTTAAATTTGCTAAACTTCTCTTAATGTCACGCCAGATGAGATCAATATGATCCACACATCCTCCTTTCTTCTACTCTTCTGATTCATCATCATGACAATAACAATTTCTCTTCCATCCTGGTTTAGTGGAAAAATAGCTTGATTCACTTCTGCATTGGTGAAGGGAAAGACAAGTCAGAGATGAGTTTTGCACTGGGCCATGAGTTCTGAGGTAGGTCTGAAGTTTCTGCTACGTTTTTTCATCAGGATGTGAAACCTGAAGTTCTGATGTGGCTTCTGTGAAGAGTGTGCATCCTCTACTCCCCACTGCTTCCTTCTTTCCAGCAGTTTCATGGTTTCAGAGTGGTAGAGATAACATGAGAGTTCATAGCCGGGTAGAGGGAGGTGATCTCTTAGGCAGAGAGGCAGAGATCTCATATCACACTAAGAGGTTTAAATATCAAGATGGAGACCTTGAAGTGGATAAATGTGGCAATTTGCTTTGCTAAGCAGACATTCTGTAGTATTTTCCTCCGTATGGAGCTTTTTCAGGCCATATTGCTTAATTTCTAGGTCTGAGTTGCAGTGATGCAGCCTGGAGGTCACTAATGCAGGGATAACTGTATAGTATGATTACTGTTCAGATTGCCACATAGCTATGACTCCAAGGAAAAGGAGGGAGCAACATGGCTATTTGGACATATAGCAGTGTCAAGGAATCAAAAGGGATCTGAAAGATATGAAAGATACGGATCATATTCCCCAGATATTTATGGTACCAACTTGAAGGAACACTTTATATATAAATAAATAACTGTTTTAAACTCAACTATTATTAAAAGGAGCGCTTACAGCTATCATTGTAGATTATGAGAAAAGTACATGTCCTTTTTGGGGTTGGTGGGTTTTTTGGATTTTTTTTCACATTTTCGAATTTTGTGTGCAATTCATTTTCTCCTCTAGCAGGTACATGTTCTCATTTTATTTGAGTGGGCTCTCAGTAAAAAACAATATGGGGAAGAAAATGTTTTCATTGTTTTCTAATTGGAAAATGTGATTCTCCAAACTGTAAACATTGCTGAGAAGTTTCAGTCAATTACAGTATTAAAGCTGGGTTTTAAAGACCTTTACAGCCATCACAATGACTGGAATGCATTCCAAAGTTGACAACATCCTTTCATAATTTGTTTTCAAGAAGTTAAGCATGGTAAGGTTTGTAAAACCTATTATTCTGAAGGCATACAGGAGGGGGACACCAAATGTCTGAGGGAGACAATAATCATCCACATGACCTGCTATCCGGTAGATATTTATTTTTAGAGGCTGCAGAAAAGAGGGAAATGTATTAATTGATTGTAAGAATGCAGTGAGGATATGTGTAACTTGTAGAGCTCCACTCAGTGCAGCTGTGAGTCTTGATCAGGATGTTTTGACTCATTACTCTGGGCCTTCATCAGCTGATGGAACTAATTTTTTTTTTTTTTCATCAGCTGATTAAGATTCAAGATAATGAGTCGAAACATGCCAGAAGTAATTCCCTTCAGGACTGGAGACAGGATGTTAACTTCCATGCACACGCACACAGACAAAACCACTAGAAGCATCGCCTCCCCAGGTTCATTTGTCTGGTAAAAAAGAGTGAGGGTTTTACGTGCACCTAAGAAATAAAAAGCAGCCTGAAACTAAAGAATTGAGAAGAATGGCATATTTGTAGCAGAATAACAGAGGAGATGAGACAGGTAAAGGAGCAATAGCAAAATACAGGAGGGGGAGGAATTATTGCATGTGGATCAACAAAGAACCTAAGGAAACATTACTTCCAACTATTTCGGGGTTATTGCTAAAGCAACAAATATTCTTCAGAATGCTTTTGATCTTTTTTTTTTTTTTCTTTTTACTGCCTTGAAGTAAATGTATGTGAACTTAAAACCATAGAAGTTTTTTTGTAGCAACTCTTTTGACTTGCTTTGAATGTTTATCGTGCTAAGCATTGACTTTGACAGGGGAGATCTTTCCATTGAGTTGGGAAACTTTTGCTGTCGATATAAACAAATGGCACTATGTTTTCTTTTGGGAAACATTTGAAATATTTACTTCCTATATTGTTTAACCTGCAATTTGAATGGGGGACTTTGTTTGGTTGTTCTTTTGACAGGGCTGGTTTTTTTAAGCAGGACTGTGAGAGGGAAGGGAGATAGGAAGGGACAAGGAGGACTTGTACTGGGGTTGTAGCCTGACCCACAGTTCAGTGCTCAGTTACAGTTAATGGGGTGAAAAGCTGTGATAAGACATGTGATCTGAATAGTTAATGTGCTATTCCTACAGCTAGCCAAATTCAGAGCTTCCTAAATATGGTTTATTATTCCAGAAGTTGAAAAAGGAGTAGTCTCGTGTTACAAGCCAAGCTTTTTTAACCTATCCACAGAAATGTCAGTATTATTTAGGCAAGTGATTCATAATATCCGTAATATAAAATCTTGTATTTTGTATATTGTATTTTATATAGTAACTGGCAAATTATAGTATAGCATAAACTGAAAGCTAATGATTTGTACTGCATATTATGGCTATGATCCCAGCATCTTCAAACCACAAGGACTGGAAGTATGTAGTAATTTTAAATGCAAGCCTCTGTTAACCAGAAAAGAGCCTGAACTCTTACATGTATGATTAAGGATCACTTCTCCCTGCAGTATTCAGCTGATCTTCGTGTTTCTAAAATAATCTTCTTGCTGGAACACTTTGTTACAATTGCACACAAGGTTTGGGAAAAAGGCAAAGTGCTGCAGAGCTGAAAAACGTTTATTTTTTTCTTCTCTCCCCACAGATATATCAATCCTGTAGCAATTTCTAAACTGTCAGCTTCTGCAGACGCTATCAGTAGGTATATTAGAGAGCAGGAACTACGACTATTGTGCAATTTACAATGCGCAATTGAAGCAGAGCAATTGTCATACAATCTATAAAGACCTACTCATAAATGTCTTCAAAGAGGGTCTTAATTGATGTGTGATTTACTACATGGAGAATACCTTCTCTTTTGTGTTTGAAACTATTTTGCTGCAGGAGAAACCTTTTTAGCCAGGCTTTTATAGGCCAGTCTTCACTTTGGTAGCATGCATTTACTAGCTGTATAATTGGTGGCACAGTTCTTCTATCATAAACATTGTTATCAGTTAATTAAACTTGAAATGGAGCTTTGTTCCACAACATGTTTTGTCAGATTGTTTTCCTTATTTATTTATCATCATAAAATTTTATTTTATGACTGGCAGCTTCTCAGCCCTCCAATAATAATATAAATCAAAACAAGATTTTAGTCTTCATGCAATTTCCTTTTGGTCTCAAAATATGAAACCAGATGTTTTTGGCATGCTAAAGATGCTTTTCATCTTTTTTTAGATTCTTTCAATGCAGTCAAAGTAAATGCATTTTTAAACCAACTTATGAAAGTTAAATTTCCTTTGTTCGCCTGGGTGTAGTCTGGTTTGCATTGATGCAGCAGCATTGAGAGACCTTCCAGATAACACACAGAATGCCATTGAAGAATCACACGTGTGTCTCAAACCTCAGACAGCAACAGGAACTGTATTAATAGCAGATCAGTAGGTTTATATTATAATTTAAAACATTATGAACTTTTTGTGTGTGTGTGTCTAAAGAGCTTGGCAAGGATATAAGGAAGAGTGGGCTACAGGACGATTGTGTATCCTGCAATCTGTATACAGTAAGTGGCTAACCTACAATATTTGTTCACATATCTAGTAGCATTTTTGAGTTGAAACAGATTTATTCTTTTTTTGTGATGCCCTAACGAATTGTCATCAGTATTTCCTTTAAGCAGTGAATCTTTTTCAGCAGATATTACATCTGGGCCTAAGGCTATTACTGAAGGACCTAAACATTCCCAGGTGGGCCCCTCTTCAATAACAGCAGTCTTGAAGGGATTTACTGGTACTGTAAAGAATAAGAAGTAATAAACAGAAACTAGAACAAAGTAGGACAGTTGTTATGAACATTTGCATGCAAGTCCTCACAATCTTCTGTCCTATCAAAGTAATTCTGGTTTCTAAACCCTTAAAAAAAAAAAATGGAAAGGCTTTGCCATGCTTCTGCACATGGCGTGCTCTGGGGGGGTTTTGTCTGCTTTACAAGCCAGGACTGCATTCATACCTCTGCTTCAGCCTCCACCTCTGAACTCAGTGAAAGAAGTAAGCAGACCTTTGCCATTAACCCTGCTCTGGTCTCAGGCCCTAGAAAAATATTAAGTTTTATAGTGAGACTAAACATTCTCAACCCCACAAAACTGTAAGTGTATCTGAGTGCTGAACAAATTACAAAAGAGATCCACATTTGCCTGGTTGTGGCATCTGTTAAATTTCTGAGCCTTGTTTATTTAGAAAAAAATAAGTTGAGGAAGATATATGTTACCGAAAAAAAAAAAAAAGGAAAGAAGGAAAAAAACCACCAAAAAACCAAACCCTGCAAAATTAAATTAAAATAAATGTTATCACTCCAGCTGGTTTCTTTATTTACTTGTTCAGATTTTCTGTTTTCTTTTTTGGGGATCTTAAACTTTAGAATTATTGTTTCTCCTGTTTTTTGAAATTAAATGAATACCTGTAAAAAGACAATACATGAAATTTACTACATATGAAATTTACTGCTTAAATGTGATGTTTTTCCACTGGAAGTGTATCTTGACTCCTTACTACAGTGTTTTACCTGTCTGTATTTGCAAACGATAAAAGATAATTAAAAGCCAAGTCTAGGCTAAAAGAAGCTGAGTTTCCAAATAAAACCTACCCAGAGAAAAAAGACCAATGTGCAAATGTTGGGGCATAGGGAGATAGAGGGTGCGGGGGGAGTTCAGTCAGGAGAGAATCAAGGGCTGTCTGGGAGGAATATTTTTCTTTAACCTTGACAGAAATTGGTGGGAGGGTGGAGAGAAGGGGATGTCACATTTTTATGTGTTCAGTTCCTCAAGGTGGGAGATGAAAGGTCACAGCAACCAAAGAAAGAGCTTAGAAATGCAGCTGGCTGGGAGTGGGTTAATTAACATGGAAAAAAAAAAAAAAAAAAAAAGAGAAAAAAAAATAAGAATTGGAAGAGAAGGTAAATGTAGACAGACTGGCAGTTTTCGAAGAGCTTTGATTTTCCGTGCTTTTCTACAAAGGATGATATTTAAATAAACTGGTGTTTAGAGACCGTCACTTCTCTTGTGCAGAGCTACATAATGCTCCTCTTCTTCACTCTAAGAGTCATATGGCAAATAAGTTAGAATCATCATGGTTAGAAAGGACCTCCAAGATCATCAAGTCATTTTCTTAGAAAAGTGTTTCTGAGAAATTGGAAAGAGGCATAACTCTTTTGGGGAGTTTAAGTGAAACGTGTTATGAATGCAAGTTTGGATGATTTCATAACGTGAACACTGTAGAGTCAGTAGGTACTTAATGGGTTCTGGTTTTTCTTTGCAATGAAGAAATTCATGAGTAGAAATGGCTGGAAACAAGAAAAGCATGGCTACCTGGTTTTGTATGAAGCTTCAGGTGTATTTCCACAGACTGAAGGCCAGGGCCAGATCAGCTACCATCCTTAGAGCAGCTGGAAATACATTCTTGTTACCCTCAGAAAAGTAACTGCATTAGATATCACTTATCTGATTGGACATGAGGGGTAAGCAGCTTCACTGGCCATTAAGCTTTAAATCTTTTATCCACCTTTTCTCTCCTGATTTTTTTGTTGCCCTGAACAAGTTCCTCTATTGAATCAAAGGAGCTACTGCCATGCAGGCAGACTGAAGATGTGAGTTTTTTCTCTTGGGAGGATATTTGGATACATTGGATATCTTCTAAGTGCTCTTATAATGTCCTTTTTCAGGCTAGCCATAGTGTATAAAGTAAGAAGCAAGGACTGTTGCTAACATCTTTTTGCATGGTGCTGCTATACATCTTTTTGTATACATCACTGAACTCCATGGCTTTATTTACAAGAGTGTTTACCTCCGTATTCATTTTGCAAGATGGTCTTTCCCAGTCCTTACTGTGTCCCCTGGAACTCACTGCAATAGCCTGTGCAACACTGTGCTTTCTCTAGGCCAGTGAACAACATCATAATTTGACTCTATATAGTTTAAGATGCAGCTATAATCAAGTACAGACATGATTTTGGTCATTGGTGTAAAGGAAGCTGTGTAGGAAAGATGTGTATGGGTTGGAGCCATTGAATGGCTGCAAAACCTCAGAGTTTGCTTAGTTTATGAAATGTTCCATTAGAATCTTGCTAAATACACACTGTTGAGATTTGACATTAACCACCTTCATTCATCATAATAAACACACAAATTTTCCACTTGGAGTATCAAATCTGATTTTTTTAATAAGAAACAACCATGTTTATCACAGTTTTCTGAATGCATTGCTCAGATATCAGACTAGGTTCATAATGTTTTGATATTGTCCAGAAGATGTATGCTTTCCTTCTCTAGTAATTTTTTTTCCATTTCAGAAAAGTCAAATAAGACTTAACAAATACCTCCTGCCACGTGGTGGTAGGTCAGATACCTGTGTTATATAAATCTTTATGCTGAGAGTTTATGACATTTTAAACTTAGAACTTCATTCAACTTGATGATTTTGGCAGCAGCCAATTATGACATTAAACAGTTCACAGAACTTAACCTAAGACCTAAAATTATATAATTTTTATAATGACTGATTTGCACCTCTCCAGTTCATTTAGAGCAACTCAGTTCAAAAGTCTTACCCTTCTTAATTAGTCCCTTTTAATTTGAATCTCCACTGTCTCTATTTTTCTACTGTATCTGCTTATTAAAATAATAAGTCAGCAGGGAAAAAAGAACAACTAAGCAATCAGAAAAAAAAAAACAAACAAAACAACAAAAAAAGCCCCTCAGGCTTACAGGAGCTGTACAGTTGTCTCTAAACATGCTATTGGAACAAAAAAGGGTGAAAAACTGAAAATTGTTACTACAGAGGCCAGGGACTGAAAAGCTTTTTTTAAATTTTTTTCTTTTTCTTTTTTTTTCTTTTATGTTTTTCTCTCTTTTTTTTTCTTTTTCCTTTTTTTTTTTTTTTTTTTTTTTTTTTTTGGACTGTATCATATGAATTTAAAAGTGTAAAAGAGTTATTGCAATTATTGTGCATTCTCAGTATAAGAACTAGGAGATCTCAGCAGAGAAAGATGGAGCTTGTTGCATACCTCAGTAATAAAACCCTGAGCACTGGCTGATGCTTAGGCCTTTCCTCATGGTATAATACTCTCCCTGTTTTCTTCTGTCTTCTGGATACTCAGTGGCTCTAAAAGCTGTAGTGGACAAGCAGTCATGCTGAAAAGATCAAAGTGTCACAGGGCTCTCAGAGTAGAGCATCTTATCTGTAGTGCCTCTGACAAAAGTAAAAAGGAAAGGGAGTTCTGAGTGGGAGAGTAAATAAATGAAAAAATTTCAGAAGCCACAGAAATAGTAAAACAGAAGTGAAAAGTTTGAAATTGGGAGGTAAGGAGGAGGGTTGGAAAGACCAAATGACAAAGGAAACAGGGACATAGGAAGACATACAATTCCATGAAGCTTGGAACAGCACTACAAGATGAAGAGAGAAAAAGAAGTATGACCCAAAATAGAAAACACAGCAGCCAGAAAAGACTTTTGTGTAAAACTATGGATTTGCCTGTCCTTCTCTTCTGAAGCTTAAATTCACCCTCCCTTTTCTGAACAGTGCCCACTCAGATTCTGCCAAAACAGATGGAGTTATTTCCAGTAATAAGGTTTTAAAACCAGCTTTACCCTGAACAGTTTATATGGCAATGTATTACAGCTTTGTTATAAAATAAGCTGCATGGAAAAGAAGATGTAGAGGTATCTTGTTAACAATGTAGAAGGAGTTGTAATGCTTTGCATTCTGAAGTAACAACTTTATAGCACTTGCTTTTCACATATGCTTCAATAGGATTTGAAACCCAGTTTGAACATCTGCAGCACACAGTTTGGCAGGTCTTAGGTAAAATATACTGCATCTTGTTTAAAATAACTGTGTCCTGAGTACCTGGGAGGCATACTGAGGAGAGAGAAAACCCTCCTTGTTAAATATTTACCACTTAAGTCCTGAACATCTGCAATTAGCTAAGAATGGTGATGTCAGTGGACACTTCCCAAGGTTAGCTGCCTCAATATTTGTACAGATCTAATCTGAAGTCCTTTTCTTGAGAAGAGGAACACATCCAAACTCAACAAATTGTCATTGACAAATGGCCACAGTAGTCTAAGGATAAAAGAAGGGCAAGTATTCAATAGAGAAAGAGAACATGAACATGAACATTAACAGAATAAACCTGACCTATTTAGTGTGTTTAACCCTCTCTGCTTTCTCAGACTTGGATTATTTATTAGCACGTTAAACCCAGATTTCAGGATAATTCTCACAATTTAGACACCAAACAGCTGCAATTTAACCGAGAGAGGGTTTTTTGTTTGTTTGTGGGTTAGTTTGGTTTGATTTTTTTTTTTTCCCTGAAAGGCTGAGGAAGAATCTCTACAGACATTAAGATGCAGCACTAGGATTGGGTACTTTCCAGGTGGCATGCCACTCTGTGTTAAATGGCTCAATTAGCAAGTCCCTTTCTATTTCGGCTGCATCAGTTTTGCCAACCGTGAGCCTTATTGTGGAAGGGACAATGCCAAACTGCCCCAGCCTCATGGCCCTTATTGCATTGCACAGAGAGCCAGAATATGTGAATACAAAGGGGAAAAAAAAAAAAAAAAAAAAAAAGACTGTTTTTTTGTGGGCACAAGAGGCCCATTACCAGAAGCTGTTGGATGAGAGGCAGAGGTGGACCCTGGAGGGCTCACCTGGGCACAGCACCTGCTGGGATGGAAGGAAGGGGATAGAGAACAGCCACAGCTGCACGGTTTTAAACAAGAGGAAACACAGAGGCAAAGCAATAGTGGTGCCAGTCCCTACAAAAACAAACCTGGTAGCCTAAAAAGGAGATTCAGGTTTGGAAAAATTTCTAGCCAGAGCCTTTTATACCAGCAGAAAACTGGGCGAAGAAACCTAGTTTGTTTAAATTAGCTGACATAAACACACCACTCATCCTCTGAAATAAGGTGTTTAGCTGTCAGCAGAAGAAAATTAGACCTCTTTTTTTTTTTTTTTTTTATGTCAGTTTGCTGGTCAACCAGGTGTAGGTAGATGAGGACAAATTAAAAATCTAGGTGGTGTATAGGGTGTAGATGTGTTTCAGGGAGCTACAATTCAAGCTTACTGCAGTTACCAAGCCTATTAAGGCATGTAAGAGAGAGGCTTTTTCTGCTTGAATGCAGCCTCATGGAGGCTGTTACCTGTTTCTGTAATTTGCAGAATCAGTCCTAATATTAATAATGAAACCATATTTTCAGTTATTTCAAACATTCATACCTGTTTCTGCAATTTGCAGAATCAGTCCTAATATTAATAATGAAACCATATTTTCAATCATGTAATATAGCCATTTTTAACTTGTTAGAGCTTCAATGGCTAGATTCTTCTTTTAATTTTAGTCATAGTTCTGAAATTTTAATGTGTTTAACACGTTAAGGCAACTCCTTTTTAAATCTGCCTTATAGAATGAAATTGAATAAAATAGCAGCAAAGAAGTAGCAGAAAAAAAAGTTCTAAAAAGATAAATGAGGAGAAAAAAGGAACAATTTGTTCCTTTCATTGTTTGTGGAAAACATCTTTTGCCAAAAGTCTTAGAGAGTGTACTGAACAGTCATCAAAATACATATGCATGTATCTCTATATTATTAAATGCATACATATGTACAAAACAAAAGACTCTTAAAAATCCCCAGGTTTTGTTGAATTTTCAATTATTTGCTCCGCAGTGTTTCTCTATGCCACCTGTGAAAATATTGTTTCTCAGAAAGTCATACAGTATTTCTTTTCAAATAAATAAAGTGATTTCTGTCCCCATGCATAAATGTTTGTAACACAAAACCCCAAATTTTTAAACCTCAAAGGGGCAATGATTTCATTAAAAACTGCACCAGACTGCCCATTGCATCTATTGACAGAGCACCAAGTCTATAAAACCATGTATCTGTGGGCTGAAATGCTGAAAACAAGGTTGAATTAAGTCTTTTTTTTTTTTTTCAATGTTGACTACTTTCTTTTCAGTGAAGCTGAGTAGTTAGCAGTCTATATAAATATACATTTATTCTTAAGGCTCATACTTTATACACTTAAAAAACAATCTGCATTTACACTATAGTTAGTAGAAAGTGTGTTACTGGACAGTAACATTGCAAGTAAAGATATTCAAGATTTTTTTTCCCAGCTACCAATTTTTAAGAAAAAACAGGGGAAATCCAGGTATTGTGATAGTGAAAAAACAATATGCAGTTATTTGAGGGGGAGGGCCTCTTTATTAGAAAGAAACATACTTTAATTAGAAGAAATATGTTGATTTCAATAGCATATTCTTCATATCTCTGCCCCCAAAAATCTTTCCACACACCTACATTCTTTTTTATGGACAGTACAAAGGAGGATAATAGATGCCTATAAAAGTAACTAGTGAAATTCTGCATTAGGATAATCTGTCACCCATTTCCATTTTTTCTGAAGAAAGCAAGCATAATCAAAAGCCTAAATGACAAAGAGTTGACAGTAAGATTCTGTGGTAAATGATTCCAGAGTCGCTGGCCTGCGGAGATGCTGAAGAAGTCCCCAGCAGACCTGATTAATTCCAGTTTCTCCAGCTGCCAGGGGAGCAGAGGCTAAGCAGTTTCACAGAGAGGAGCCTATTACCACTACTAGGCTGAAATAGATCTAATCAACTCACAGCCGCTCAAAAGAAAACTTTACAGGTTTAGCTCACTAAGGCAGTGCTTTAAAATGATGACTACAAAGGATCATGGGAGTCTGAAAGCATTTAGTCTTTATTGCAGCTCAAGGAAATTTTCTGCTGTGGTTAGGCCGTGCTAATTTACTGAACATGACAATGCCTCCCAGATTGTATGACATCATTTCAATAATGGCCCTGGTCCTCTTACCTAAATATTTCTACTACTACTTTTTTTTTTTTTTAGTTCTAAATGCTTCATTTATTGAAATGCTATCTACCTTGGGATTAATTAGGTTTACCATTTCACATCTATGGGCTAGCCTGCTTTATCATTCTATTTGAGTGATGATGCTGCATAATTTGACATGGCAGTGACAGAAAAAAAATATATTATTTTTATTTATGATTTTTTTTTGCAAAGAATAAACTCTAGAAAGACTCTGTGCCTCTACTGTAAAATTTATGCCATTTGTGTACTGCCTCAAATATTTTATTGGACTTCACAGTTATATGGATTTATATATGAGTTTAAGAGGGAAAAGAAATTTTAAAAAATTAGGATTTACTTATTTTGACAGGAAACAATTGTACAGTCAAACTAAAAAATCCTCAAAACTTTCATATTTCTTTTGTTCATTCTTTCACTTGTTGGTGTTTTTTTTTAGTCCTTCAGTCCCCTGGGAGAATGTCAAAGCAAGGAGAATACACATGTAGTGTGTTAGATTAAGAAAATAATTCCATCAACTTTTTCTCAGTATTCATTGAAAAAAAAACTTCCTTAACATCTAAAATCTGGTTTTTTGGTTGGTTTTTTTTTTTAAGAATAAATAAATCAGTATTTGGAAACTCTGAGTATAAGCAGTTGTATGATATAATACCTTAAAGATGTAGTGCCACATACACAATTTGCAA
Source organism: Calypte anna (assembly GCF_003957555.1). Lineage (NCBI taxonomy): Eukaryota > Metazoa > Chordata > Aves > Apodiformes > Trochilidae > Calypte > Calypte anna. Next base: position 136,432,924 of record NC_044244.1, read on the forward strand.
GGCAATTCTTTAATAATAGCTAATACATTATTATTTGACCACCCTCCCGAGTGATTTAAGGTGAAAGCACAAAGCAGAATTGCATTTGGAAAAAAAAAAACCAAGTCACTCGTGACCCTGGTGGGGAGGGAGAGCAGTGAATCAGGGTGGAGGCTGACATCCAGGGCTGGGAGCTGAGGGGTTGCTGGGAGCTGCCACTGGCCTAAATACAGCCCAGCTTGCTAATCTCCAAGTTCCCAGCTGCTCAGTGCGTGGTTGCTTTTGTGAAATGAGCTTGGCATTTGATATTTGTGGCACAGTGGAAAAGCGCTGTGCATTGGAAGTGGAACCATTCACACGCGTTTCATTGCGAGGCCAAAAGGCAATGGAGATTGAGCTCTCCCTACCTCAGGAGCACAATAGGTGAGATTTAAGATCTCGAACTGCTAAGCTCCCAAGGAAAAAAAAAAAAAAAAAAAAAAAGGAAAAGAAAAAGAAATAGAAATAGCTGGAAATAGAATGGAACTTTTCAGTCTTGCAGCACTTATTCTATGCAAGAAATATATCCAATGTATCTTTCAACCAGTGTAAAAATCAGACATGCATCAATCTAATAACAGCTCTTTTTTATTCCAAGCAATGAACTTTTGGGAGTTAACACGAGGAAAAAAAAAAAAAGAAACAGATTGCAACAACCCAATGATCCACTGTACAAGAGATATATAAAAAGCTACCTACAAATAAGGGGAGAGTAAAGGACTTATTCCACACAGTATCTTGTGTATGTTTTACAACTATTTTATAAGTTACATGAAAAGTGCCACAATTCAGGGTAGGACAGTGAGTGGCTACCCTAGCTTAAGTAATTTCTGGAAGAGAAAAAAAGATTCAACCCCTCCTTTATCACTCATTCTTCCCACAACATTTCTGAGAGAAGGGAGGGAAAAGTATGTTGTGTAGCTCACTTTAGACACTGAGTTGCAGTGAGAACCCCAGACAAGACAAGGACTGATTTTGTCACAGTCCAGGCAAGTTGAAATGAAAAACTCAAGTGCTGCAAATACCAAAAGGTAAGCAGTATATCTGTGATTTGTGATTGCAGAATAATTTAGTTAGGTAAGGGTGAAAACTGCAAGGCTTTCAATGTCCTTAACTGAGCTGGTTGACCTGAACTGGGTGTTCTGTAAGACCTGGGACTGGATGTGGCACTCAGTGCCATGGTCTTGTAACCACGGTGGTAGTGGATCAAGTGTTGGACTTGATGATCTCAGAGGTCCCTTCCAACCCAGCCGATTCTATGATTCTATGATTCTAAGGCAGGAAGAGACTTGGCATCTGCACTGAACAAAAATTTCAAGCATACAGCAACATCCAGGATGAATGTAAAGACAGTGAGATGAAAACATTACCCAGCTGGGATAGTCTATTGGTACTTGGAGCTGCTGTAGTTGAAAAGGTTCTAAAGCAGTGGGCATATGAGTTCGTATGAAAAGTAAAGTTTCTCTGTTCTCTCCGTTCTACATCTATCAAGAAATACTTATAAATTGGGAACGTAACTATGCTTTTAGCACTATATGAACCCTTGCCTCTGGTTCAGTCTTTTTTTTTTGGTTTTACTAATTTGAACCTCTGCATTTTGTCTGGGCCTTCTCTGAGATGGCTGAGAAACATTCTTGTCAATGCTAGAGTGTTAGGAAGACAAAATGTACATTAGCGAGTAAGACTGAAGACATCATTTTCTCTTTGTTGGGGAGTCCTACTGCTTCTCTGCTCTCTGTACCTAAAATGTAATCAATAGTCCTCATGCTGCTCCTACTTGCACTCTCCCAAGCCAAGATTAGTGCATTGTAGACTACAGTACTCCAAAGATTTCCATCTATTTCTATCACTGCAACTGTCATGCTCCTGCTTCCTGAGTTTTAAGGTCTGTTTATTAATGTCAACAGAAAGTTCCCCATTCATTTTAGCGAGGTTTGATCAGGCCCCAGAGAGAACCATCACCAAAGAAGGCAGAAGGGAACATAGAATAGCATAGTATAGCATAGCATAGCATAGCATAGCATAGCATAGCATAGCATAGCATAGCATAGCATAGCATAGCATAGCATAGCATAGCATAGCATAGCATAGCATAGCATAGCATGGCATGGTATAGAACAGAACAAAACAGAACAGGTAGTTGGAAGGGAATAGAAATGATCATCTAATCTAAATGGCTGACCAAAAGTTAAAGCATTTTGTTATGGGCATTGTCCTTTCTTCCAAACTAAACAAACTAGTAGTCATTAACTACTCCTCACTGGGAATGCTACCTTCTAATGATGTGTGTAATGCTACATTCCTTCCTATGCCTATATTCCTATATTAAATTCCTGAAATGTGATGCTACATTCCTTCCAGCCCTTTCACCTGACTTGCTGCCCTCCTCCAGACACACTCAAGGACCTTAACATCCTTCTCAAATTACAGGAGGGCTCAGAGCTGCACACAGCAATGGAGTTGTTGCTGATGTGGAGGAAACAATCTGAGAAGGCTGCTGCAGTGAGCTACTTGTTTGAAAGCACCTCATGTTGTCTTTTCTACTAAAGTATGTTGACTGCAAGGAGAAGAAAAATATTCAGAATCTTTCAGTTTGCTACAGCTTCAGCTGATAGCCAGTCAAGGTGCTGGAAATACAGAAGGTCCCAGGGCTGAGGAGGCTGTCAGGACAGGACCTCATACCAGGGACCATCTCATCTTCAGCTGTGCCAGCTCTGAGCAAACCCCCCAGGTAGAGTGATGCCCACAGTGCCCCAGTGTGAAAGTTTGCAGTGAGCTTCACAGCATTATGCTCATTCCTCGTGTACACCACTGAGCAATGATTTGTTTATTATGCGTGTTGTGATGTTGCTAATGTGTATCCACTGTCTCAAATCAATGTCATACACAGCACAATAGCTCGTGAAGCAATAGAGCTGTCAGTGAAGGAAGTGGTAATGGACCACAGTGGGAATGTTAATGCACAACAGGATCCATTATTGGAATGGTAATGGCCAGGATGAAGGTGGAACAACAAATGCCAAATAGAAACAACACTTATCAATGCTTGCCCATCCATAATACGTCTACATATATGTGTGTACGCACACATATAGAATCTTAAAATACTGTGTACAATTCTTTTCAAGGTATACGTTAATTTACTTTGGCCGGGGAATTTTTGGGTTTTTTGTTACTTTTCCCTGCAAGTGTTGTATCATCTGTGAATATGTAAATGAGCTGCTATAAACTGCGAAGGCTTCTGAGAGTTTGGTCTTGATGTACAAGAGGGGAAATATTGAAAGAGGCCGGAACAACCTCATTGTTAAAATAGAAAGTAAAATATAGCAAAGTAAGCATCAAGCAGAACTGTATTACCTTATGATTGATTTTGAAACAACTCATTACTTAAAACAACACAACAAAGACTTAAGTGCTTAAGACATCATTCAGAAAAAACAGGTGCTGTGCAAAATACTAACAGACTATATGAAGATTCTTCTTTTCTATGTAAGGCCTCAGAGCTTGGGCTGATAACCTGCAAAGAGATTTCTGCACAATCATTGTGCCTTTGCACAGATTTTGCAGTCTTTCTAGAAGCTGCAAAGATGCAAAAATAGATGCTAGAAGTAAATCTCAGGCCTATTTCAAGAGGTACCCTCCACCAGCTAATGCTATCTCACCAACAAAACTTCCATTAATATAGCAATTTGTCTCATTACAGATCATAAACAATTTTCACAAAACTATGGGTGCTAATTCATTTCTCCTATCTGAGTCTAGTGTGTAATTGTAGACTTCTTTCTTTAACTATCCCCACAGCTTCAGGTCTCTAATGTGCTTTTTTCTCTTTCTCATCCTCAAGCACGTGCTGCTGAAAGCTTGCCAGCTATCATGTAGCCTCACAATTTAGCACATTGGTATCACCACCATATAAACATTTTAAAAACAAGTATTGGGCATTACTGAAAATACCATCTCTTTTCTGATTCTTCCCCCCCCCATAATTAGGTCAAAGACTACCAAATTATATAAATGTTGTAAGGATTTCAGTGGGAAAATTCAGCACTTTACATGGAATAATAAAACACACTTAGGACTTTTCTCCAGTTAAGCTGGGGAATAGTTTCTGATTTTGAAAGGGGAAGAAAAATTAATGCAGACCTAAGTACATTATGTACATTTAGAATTCACAGTATTGTTGAATTTTTGGTTTACTCTTTTAGTTTCTTTCCCCATTTCCCTGACTGAAATGTAGTATTGCTACAAAAATTGCTATCTATCACCACTTGGTAACTTTGGTTGGTGAGATGGCTTTTTTTGTTTGTCTTGTTGTTTTTGTTTTTTCATTTTTCTTTTCTATTGGTAAAACCTAAGACCAAGAAAAGTCAATTAGGCAATTGTGATGTCTTGGAAAGGTTGCTTAATGTTGTAAAGTCTATCAGAAAAAGGTTGTCAAGATCAAATACAGTTCTTTCCCTATTAGAAAACTCAGAAGTCCAAGAATTATCATGGTCAGGAAAAAAACTTGCAATAAATCTGGACAGCAGCAACAGAGGTGTCCAAGTAGCCTTTCTTTCTTTTTTACTATAGAGAAGGAGCTGACATATGGCTCTGTCAAGCCTTGGATCTGCTAATCACAACACTCGCAACCTCTGAACTTCATGGTACAGGAGGATAACAGGTATGGTTGTTATAGGTAATCATATCAACATCGTAGACATACATATAGGTTAGGCTTATCACACAGTCTTGCACAGAATAGATGTACTGAAGTAGAGTAATACGAAGTGTGTGTGTTACACCTTGACTAGATTCCAAGTAGCTAACTGATCTCACAAATATTGCTGTAAATGGTGTGTTTTTATCAAGGTCTCACAAAGATAAGCTGTGACCCTTTACTATTTAACATCTTATCATCTACCAGGGAGAAAACATGAACTGCTGATTGACAAAGTTTGCAGACGACACAAAGATGGGAGAAGAGGTAAATGATGATAAGAAAACAGCATTATTCCTTAGAGAGATTAGAACCCCTTGGGAAACAGGACCCCAGTTCAAACAAAATACATTTTGCTGCTGTATATCTCTGTGAAGAAAGGAGGTCGGGCATGCTTTTAGGATGGGGAATTCTGTTCTGAGAAGCAATGATGCTGAAAAAGACTTCAGACTACAGTGGAAAGTTACCAGACTATAACTTTCCCGTGCAGCTTTGTGGTTAGAAAGGCAAAGGTAGAAAATCTGAATAAATAAGCAAGCAATTTAGAGAAGCAGAGGTCACATCACCTCTATTTGGTGCTAAAGACCAGATCACTGTAAGTGATCATTGACAAATCTGTGAGCAGCTTAAGTCTTCCACAGCCCAAATCTGAGCTCTTTTGAGTAGACACAAGTGATGTGACATGTTTCTATCCACATGAGTGTCATCAGAAATTAAGTTTCCCTATGGGACTACTCAGGACTAGGAGTTTGGAGTGCACTCTGTGAAAATTCAGCAATTCAGGTTTAAGTGTGCTGTTCTGGAGACTGCATCTGTTCCTTTCTGGTCCAGAACTTATTCTCTCACATCGTCTCAGATAATCAGTGCACAAGGAAGATAAAAACTGAAGATAATTAATTCTTAAAATTCATTCTGACAGTGGAATAACATTTGCACTATTTTCCTCTCTTTACTAAACAGTCATTGAACAACACTTCATCTCCTCAAATACAGCTAGACATTTAGTCGCTTTGCAATGATTCAGCAAGAACCATTCTATTTATTTCAGGTATTAAGTGTCTGTCACTTTGATATCTACGCACCTACCTGAATATTACACTTCATAATATTGAAAGAACATAGAAATGTTGCAGCACAATCTGTCTGTATTTACTCTATGGCAGCTTAATCACTGATTAAATACTAGTAACAATATGAAGATTGACATATGAGCCCCAGGAGAAAGAAAAGTTAACTGCACAAAGGTGAATTGCTGTAACTAGGAATTGCTCTCCCCTATTCAGAGCATGATCTTCAGCAAGAGAGCCAGCTTCTTTTTTGAGTTGTCCCCTTGAACTCCAAAAAATTAATCAGGTGAGGAGGGTGAACCAATTTTTTTGTCAGCAGTCCTTCTACTGACAGCCAGGAAATCAGATATTATCCTTTAAAATATTATTCACCTTTAAAAATAAGAGTTCTGAGTGGAAAAGCCAATGGTACTTACCCACACCATCCCTTGAGTTTATGTAATTGCCAGGCTTCCCATGAACCTGTACAAATTCTGTCAAAATAAGTCGTACTTGGGCACTCGGAATGCATCTTCCTTGAGCTGCGAGTCATAAACAAAATTATCTCCACAACAGCCACTAATTAAATCTAATCAATGAATATGATAGAGATCCAAAGGATTAAAATATGGAGTTACAATCCACTGTAAAAAAGTGAAAAACACACTATGAACATTATTAGGTTTACACTGGTTTCTATGGATAGAAATTTGACAAAAGCACAGGTTGGTCTCACCATCCTAGAGTTGCTGTTGCAAGGAATTTCTGGCAGGCAGAATGGACAGATAAGTATATAAATAAATGAAGAATTTCAAGGAAATAATAGAACAGAATTAAGTTGTTCTGAAAATTAACCGATAATTTTCAACAGATCAAGTTCTTCTGTGATATACATTTAAGAATTAAACTTAAATTAGCTCTTTAAAGTGGCCGTGTGACTTTAATTATTCAAAATGTACACAAATTTAATGAGTTTTTAAATATTAAAACTATTCTCTATTGTCACTACTGTGAGCTCTTAATTTACAGAGCAATTAAGTCAGGACCCTCATTTATCAGTACATGTGCGTTTGTTGAAAACATAGTCAGTTTTTATTAATTGATGCTATAGAAATACTGAGGTAAAATTAATGTGTGTGCTTCAGAGGTCATGCTGGCGATAGTAGGTAGCTAGCAAGGAGCAAGACGTGAGATAAATAAGTAACTGCTTTTCCCTGATTACACTAGAGATAGCTGAAATATTAAGCGGCACAATGGGCACTCTGCTTAGCCAAAATGCTTGCAAACAAATGCCCCCTGAGTTTTCTCTGGCAAGCATCTGTCATGGCACTAGCTGCAAAATAGGGAAACTTCAAAGCTTTAGTTTCTGATTATTAGCAGTGTGTGTAGTGTAATGTTCTTACATTTTTATGTAAACTCAGCGTTGATGAGCTGAGAGGGTAGAATTAAAAAATACTTCAGCTTGCCTTTGTTCTTTGGGACACGGCTGACAGGAATGTTAGCAGCTAAGAGTCTCCTGAGTGTCTATCAGCTTGTGAATTGCAGGGAGTATGGGGCCAAATTTGCAAAAGAATCAGGTGAATAGCTACAGAATTGGAGCACTTTTTTTTTTCCCCCCATATTTTCCCTGCCCACATCTACAAAAGCTCTGTGACGGCACAAAAAGGGACTGGAAAGTAGGTTAGGAATAAATATGAGCACAGCCAGGGCGCACAGAGATTTTGGGAGACTGCTGGTGGGCTGCAGAGCGTTAGTAGTCCCTTTGCCACTGGCACTGTCGGGATGCCCCGAGGCCATCTTTCAGATCTCGTCTGCTATCCCAGTACTGTTTGGCCAGTAAATAAAAATTTACAGTGGAGACATTCAAAACAAACAGTGTAAGGTTTTGAAACAGTAGAAAAATCTGGCCAGGCCCTTCTGCTCTGAGTGGTTGTGTTTAGAGTAAAAACTTTTAAAACTTGGTATTTAAAATATAAAATTATTCTTTTATTAGGAATCACCTCCATGACCCAAAAGACAGTTTGGAGTGGAAATCCTGTATTTCCTTTGAAATCTTTCAAGCAAAAGCATAGGCAGCTTCATCTGCATAAGCACTACTCAAGCACCCTGGTGTCCTGTGCTCCAGGAGTGAAGCATACCTTGCTGCTTACTCTGTGTGAAAAGGTGGGAAAAGGGGGAAATTTAAATTTCCTTGAGCCCTTCGATTAGGGCACATCTTTCTGCAAATCCTGATAGCTTATTGGAAAAGTTCTGGTCTTCACTTTCATTGCTAAAGAATTTAATAAGATTAGAAAGAAACAATTTACCTTTGAAGAGACGAGGCAGTTTGGCTTTCTTACGCCAAGGTCTGCTAAAGTATTTTAATTTTTGTAATTGTTTCAGATGCTTTATCTTATAGTGGAATAAGGTCAATTGATCTGTCATTCTTCAGATTGTCAATGTGCCTGTTTGAAGACCTTGTGAGACACTATGGTCATTTTTATGGGAGAGTGTGTTTCTCCTAATTGACTATTTTAATGTTTATTTGTAACTTTTACAATGTATTATCCTAGTGATTTTTTTTCTTGTTCTTTGTCAGTTTCTTTAAGATTCTATTCTTTTGACAACTTGATCTCTGATACAGCCTTGTGTTTATTATCTGAAAATAATTGGCTTAGAGAAAGGCATCTCCATAGTGAATGCAGATGCAAAGAAATTGCTTCATTTTTATGCAATATTCTTAATTGTTCTCTTTATCTTTAGTGGTCCAGTGTCTGACCAAACCATTTGCAAGCTCTTTGAAATTGTGCATGTACTACTACATGTGTGGGGGAAGGGATAAAGAGAATGTACTTATAATTCAGGATCTGGTAGTGCAGAATCCCTCTCCCTGATTATTTATCAGCCAGCTCCTCCAACTCCTTTCTCTCCTGTTTATTCACTGCCCAACATGTTTACTTTTTATTTTAAATATGGACTCGTGCTGATATAGAGGTGGGATATGATCCTTACATCTTCCCACTTACTTTGGGAACAAAGGGCACATCGTCCATGATTGCCAGTGAAGCAGTTTTAATTGCTCCTGCAGTTTTCCTTGACATGGTGTATGCTACTGAGACCAATGTTAGATCATTTCTGATTTGGGAATGCATCAGCCTTCATGTTACTGTGTACCTTTCTGTGTCCTTTCATTTGTGTATCTCACAGCTACTCTGTCCTGATCTGTCTTGTATATAAAGTTTCAGGCTAGGGCAATGAACTCTTAGCGGTACAGCTGCTAAAAGAGTGATCACCAGTACTTTGACAGTCCCTACAGATGTTGTCTCACAGTCAGCTGGTAGAGATCCTGGTCTTCTCAAGCATACCAATGCTTCACTAATGCTTTATTCTTTACTCATTCTCTTTTACAGATCAACCCCATTGTGCTACAGGCTGCACAGACCCAAAAGGTGAGGGAAAAAATAGAAAAGAAAAAAAACCAAAATAGAAAGAAAAAAAAACACAACATCCTTAGCCTAAATGGTGTGACCCCCTCCCATATTCCAGGAATTCGATACTTACTTTAAAGTATCTTCATACCCTTTTCCTCACTATTGACCTGTCCATTTTGAGTCTGGGCATGGCCACAACAGAGGGCCGTGGAGACAGAGCATCTAAAGATGCCTAAAATTCTCATCTGGAATTTAGGAAATTAGACAGAGCTGGTCTTCTCTCAGGGCTGTTGCACCATTCAACAAAATACAACTCTCCTTCAAAAGACATGTTTTATGAAATCTCAACCTTATGTGAAACTAATTTTCCCCTTTAATGTCTGCATCTCAAGAGGGTCTCAGGGAATTTCAGAATCTTAATTGTAACCTCTGAGCAAAAGTGTTCCTATGCATGAGCATCTGGGTGCATGTATATGTCAGGCTATTTTTAAACAGCAAGTGTACCTCTTCCCAACAATTTAAGAAATGGTCCTCTGCACAGATCCCTTCATGCATCAGTGCACTGTGTACCTTGATGGCTTAATAGAACTCATACCCAGAAGGAGTGTCTGAACAGAGTGCATAGCTGCACTATTTCATGGTGTGTCTGATCTTGGTAATCCCTGCAGCCCATATGGGCTACAGGTGAAACAGAGAACATGGCAAATGTTACAGAAGCAGACCTTGCTCTTTCAAGGATCTCACAGATGCAGAAGGACTGGTAAAAGAAGAAGACATACTCAGAGTTGAAGTGATTTGTTCAAGGCCATGCAATAGCCATCTGGCAGATCCAGACAGACAGGATCCCTGTGGCAGATCCAGGCAGGCAGGATCCCTGTGAACCAGGTCACAGCAACCTGTGCCTTGCACACTGTCTTTCCAGGCAGAGAAATCTCTCTGCCATTAAAAACAAAGTTCAGTGCACACGTCATTACAACCTTCCATTTACTAAGGATTTTCTTCAGTGAAAATAATGTTGGTGCAAATAGATGGAAAGATTAAATGGCTTCGGATGGATTTTGCTCGTACTTTTCACCATCGGTCTCTATTTCTTTGGTCAAGGGTGCATTAACAGATATGCAAAAACATCTATGACAAACATCCAGCCTATAGGCCTGGTGGTAAGCATGAAGCTATCACACAGCAAAGACATTTCTTAAGTTTATCTACATGACCCCAAAGAATATTGCATCTCACTGCACTATACACTTTCCCACCTGCTCCAGGCTGGACATTACCCTCCTCCTCATGACATCTTTCACTGCAACCAACTTCCTGACTAAAGAAATAAAGTGGCTCCATCCATTCCCAGCAGTTAAGGTTAAAGAGATGCACTTGGTTCTAAATCTCGGCTGCTAGCTCTCTCTTGACCTTTGACTTGCCTTAGCACAGCGAAGTTTGATGGGCCCATGCCAAGCCGTCTTCTGTAACCCATGAGTTGGTTAATATACTCCCATTTCTCATTCAGACAGCCAACAGAGGCAAAAAAGGCAGCAGGGCAACAAATGCTGTCTCCTGCAAATGCTCGGTAATAAATTGCTCTTTCAGTAGTGCGGGAGACAGATTTTTCTTTCTTTTGCTTCTTCTCTCCTTGTGCACAGAAGTTGCCAATGGAAAGCTCCCTTTCCCACCTGGCCCCAGCTGACTGTGCCCATAAATTTGCCTATGCAGTGGCTGTTTACGGGTCGCTGCCGGAACACGGAGCCGGGTGCCTTTTCTAAGCACCGGGTAGATAATCACAGTAATTGATGTTTGGAGCTGCTCGCTCCTAGGAGCATAGGGTCTCTTTCTCCCAGTGAGGCCCTGCTCCGTGTTATCAGTCCAGCCCATAATTAAATATCACTCCTTTACAATATGTTTCAGGCTCCTTAATGAGTCTAAAGCAGAAATAGTCACCTCTTTCCCCTTTGAGCTTTATTTGCTTGTTATTAAACAATGTTATTGAGCTGCCTTCTTTCTCTGTGTTGCCAAACCTGCATCATTTCCGTTTTATAATTGCACAATTAGAGTCAGTGCTTTGCTTTCATACATCAGCAGGACCTGAGAGAGAGAGAGAGAGAGAGAAAGGGGAAAAAAAAATCAGGTGTTCACAGACAACTCAAATGCATCTTATTTTCATTAACTACCAGATTTTGCAAAATGGGAAGCTATTTATCATGATCTGTTTTCTACCACCAGCCACCCCCACCACCCAACTCTGGTGACTTTCGCTATGACCTTGTGCTGTATTGTTAAGGGTCCAATTTGCTCATTGTTACTTGCCTGCATAATTCTATGCACCTCCCCCACCATCTTTTTTTTCCCAAGCAAAATCCAGTCATTTATATTCTGAGACTAAATGGTATTCCTCCTCCTCTACAGCCTCCCCCAAAAAGGAAAAAAAAAAAAAAATAGCAAGCTCGAGCAAGCTGTATAACACTAATAATTCCTTCTAACAAATTTCCACAGATCCCCCCTCCTTACACACATGCACACTCTCTCTCTCTCACACACACACATACTCTCTCTCACACGCACACCCTTAAGCTGCTCTAAGCAGTGTATTAAGTAGCTGAAGAAAATCCATTCACATTCTGCTGTGTCGCTTTCTTCTCAAGTCATGAACCCATCACAGACTTTTTCTAGCTGTAGGTTGCCACGGTGAAGATTTACAATGCCAGTTATTCATACATCTGCCTTCTCTTTTTTCCCCCCTTATTCTTAAATCCCTTGGGCGAGGGCAACCTTGATACTGAGACTCGTAAAATTCATGCAGGCTTATCATCCTTGGTGAAGGCTTCAGGCATGCATTACCGTATCCAACTGCCTGCTCACCGCCATGACAGAACTGGGCCTATAGCTTTTATTTCCAACAGGGGAAAAAATGTTTTAATGTGCTAAACAAAAAAAAAAAAAAAAAAAGAAAAAAAGCTTAAATGTTTTTTGAAAGAATACAATAGCTCGCATTATTGATTTCTCCTAATGATTTTTAAATTTGTTTTAATTACCCCCCCCAGGATGGCAGAAATTTGAAACCTTTTTCCTTTTTTTTTTTTTTTTAAGCACCCTTTAATTTGTGTGGAATAGTGTCCTGAAAGTCCAATCACACTGCAGTGGGGAAGTACAGTACTAATGCAGCCTCTGAACTCCACATCAAAGTAATGAATGCAACAAATCTGGAATGAATTTTAAATGTAAATTTTTAAGTCCTTTTCCTTATTTTTTTCTGATTTTTTTTCTTTATTTTTAAAGTCTTGCCATAAAAAGAAATACTTTCATGAAGGGAAGTAGAGGGGAGATGGATGTATTGATTTTACAAAATAAAAACATAAAATTAAAAGAAGAATCCCAAACAAATTGCAAATGTTCATTTAAAAAGTCACAGGTTAAGCATGGAGTCTACAAATATGCAAATCACTGTAGTTATAATTTTTGATATAATCTTCATTTGCTAGAACATTAATCGCTTTTTTATATTTATCTGTTCTTTCCTGAGGAATACCTCTGTAGAATACTGAGGGATCCTCTATAGAGAACTCAGGTGTGAAAACCAGAGGGTTATTTTTCAGAGTTTGGTTTTGTTTCTCTCTTCTCAATAGGCTCAAATAATGATAAAACCTCTCAGGCTTTCAAGGAGACAGATTTCTGGATACTGTGTCTAAAGACCTGCACACTTCTGTTTTCTTTGTGTGAATGTGTGCAGTTCTGAGTCTACTTTTCCATTTTACTACGCTTCTTGAGATTGATCTTGACTTTAGGAAGCTGAACAGTGAGACTGGACTGTGAACATCCTAAAAAAATCTTTCAACATTCTTATGCCTGTGCAAGAGAAGCTAGCATGGCTAGAATGAGTGAGAGTCACAGTGAAAAAAGCATTAAGCTGGAGTGCTGCCTTCAGAAGATGCCTTGGTACGTGACAGGTTTTCTCTGGAAAATTGTGACTTGCAGTTTCAGAAAGAAGTAGTTTTGAAGACACAAAATTATTCAAAGAGAAATGAAACCTCATGTCCTTTGAGAAGTCGTACCCCATTATCCTCATCCTTTTTTCCCCTTTTGCTTTTTATTGTTGCTTTAAATGTTTCAAAACTGTTTCAGCCATTAGGCTGTCAAAAGTGTCTTTTCAATCTCAGATCCATATCTTCTGACATCCTGAGACAGCTACAACAGAAAAGAAGACTTGTGTTGATGTTACTCAGTCAGCATTAAATTGTCACAAGTGCTGTCTCACTTCATCTTGGTAGTGATGCCTGGAGCCCACTCATACCACCATCTGCCTGCACAGAGGTGACAACCCCACTTGCATGATGGAACACTATTTACCGGGCTCCACTCTCAAGTCCACAGGGCTCTGACAGCATCCTACTCAGTGTGCCACCTATAATCACCTGCAAGCAGTATTTCTCAGAAAAATAGCCATGCAAGACTTCCAATGCTTTGAGTCAGAGGCACGAAAAATATTTCTATGTCAATATGTCTCCGCTGAGGCAAGCTGTTCCTGCACTGAGACTGATCTTCCAAGGGGATACAGAAACCTGTGGTTTCCCAAAACACTCTAAAACTGCTGCAGGTTCATTAATCTCTTCTCACAAGGAGAAGTGCTTTTTGGCCACCTCTTTCCCATGGAATGAGGCACCCCTCCATGATGCACCCCAAGTGGGAGTTCACATGTCTTGCATGGAAACCAGAGTGTAGGGAAGAGGAGTTCTGCTCACCCAACAAATCTTATGCTGATTTACTCAAGGAGGCTGCTGAGGCACAAATGCAGATGTTTGCAGAATGATGTCCCTGGTTCCCACAAGAGCCATGTTGCTCTTGGGGATCTCTGTGCTCTAGGCAAGCAATCTGAGCTCAGGTAGGAAGGACAAATGCACCTGCAGTATCTGCAGCAGAAGACTCTGATGCTTTTCCTTAGAGGCATCTGGTGCTGGGGTTCCACCATACTTCTCGCTGATGCCCTTTTCTAGGCCAAGGGGCTCAGATGATCATTTAGGTCCAATTCCTTCAAGCACGGGCCACTGTGTAATCAATGTGTCTAGTAAAACAATCCCCTCATTTATCACAGATTGTAAAATGGCTCCCAGCATCCTGCACTGAGCTTTAAACTTTAAGAGGCCAAAAATCGCAATTGTAGCCTGACACAGAAAGAAAAAAAGATGATAGAAAGATTTCAATGGCATCACAAAGTTCTTAAGTTCCTGCAGTAGCAGAACTGAGTTCCTTAACTGTGTAGGAGTTACCAAAAGCACTTGTTGCCAATTGTTCTTTGTATATTCTGAGTATCCTCCCCGAACCTGACTTACAAAGGACTCACCTACCAGATATTTCAACTAGAAATCCAGGCTGTTTAGCACAAGCAACAAAGAAACTTGCCTTTTCTCCTTGAAAGGCAGTAGTCCTTTCAGTACAGCTGAGATGGTAAGCTGTGAGAACTGCAAGTGTATAAGTGATACCTCCCAACAACACATTCTTTTGCTGATAGGATTTACTCCAAACAACCACAGAGCTGGTACAGATGCTCAGTGAATTTGACCCCTTCATTATGTTTCTATAAGGACTAGCACTAAGCATAGCAGTTGTTTCACTCAGTCAATGGGGCTGATGTTTCCCCAGCATTGTATCTTCTTGCTGCTGTCCTGGCCCTCTGAATGACTTGTTAGACAAGACATTCTAACCCATTAGTCAAGATCCTGTAAACTAAAGAAGACTTTTCAGAACTACTTTCCATTTAGGGACACTTTCCTGGAGGGATTTCCCAGTATCATTCCATTCCAGTATGCCATGGGAACACTGTATTCTGGGTTGCAGTACACAGGTCAAATAGTCAAGTACTTTCAGCACAGGGATTGTAGATATTGTTGAATATTAGATTAAATTGATGGCCTTCAGAATATGGGAATTACAGGCTGCTAGAAAGAAACAAGCAGATGGATCTAAAAATTAGAGATCTGAATAATTTCTTCTGAATCAGTTTGCATTTTTAGGCATACCCCTTACTGTTAGTAAACAAAATGAACTGATGTCAGCTTTAATTATTTTTATTTTCTTTTTAATTCCACTTTTATCCTGTTGTATCCTTAAGTGGTGGTATTTGTCAGCTTTTCAAGGAAAAGTAATAAAGGTGTTATGTGAAGCGAATCACTTCTCTGGCTTTGTCATATGCAGAGTGTACTTAATGGTGGACTTACACTGAAGAGGAAAAAAAATAGATCCCAAGCCTGAATCACTATTGTTATGGCAAAATATTAAGTGCCTAGCAAGCCAATGAAAATGTAATACTTTTCAAGCTATCTGACTGGGAACAAGTGTATCTTCTTATGCTAGGAAAAAGCTGAAGTGATTTCATAGAAGCTATTGCTTCTCCACCTTATTTAACAGTTCACAAATACAATAGATCTCTGGTTCCAGTGAGCTGAGGTGGAGGACAAGATGCATTTTCAACAAGTAACCTAGAAGACTGTTCCATGCAGCACCCAAACTACCTCAGAAGGCACCTTTGCATACACGGAACATGCTGGGTGAGGCAGGTGTTCCACAAATTTGCAATTACCATGATGCTTATGATGTTCACCAACTGGTTATGTCTTTCTTTTACAATATGGCTAAAAGCCAGCACTGAAAAACAGTTCTACTGTCCAGCTCATAGGTTTCTAGAATGTCACATATAAAAAGCCAGATATAATTACACTTGGTCATGCGGAGGAATTTTTTACAAATGCTTTGTGTATTACAACATATTGTTCTCTGGTATGAGAGTCCCTACTAGTAGTTGCAGAATTATAAACAATAAATACCGATCAGTTTAGCCCATATAGTAAATATTTATGTATGCATGGAGTAATGGAGATTTGATGAAGTCCCTTGACACTGTATCATCCCTGGTTTGGTAGCATTTCGTTTGTTGTTTGTTGTTGTTGTCCAGGAAACCTGAACAGTTCCATGAAAACTTAACAGTCCCAGAAGACTTCATACCATTTCAGTAGCAACTACCCTATAAAATAAAAGTTATTATGAACCTCAAAAGGGCTTGTCACCTTGAAGTAAAAAGGGGAACAGCAGAGAGTTTTGAAAAATTTTTGCCTGAGAAAAGCAAGGAGATTTAGGATTAAGCTTCTCTGTCTTGTATTCAGATGCTATAATTGCTGCTATTTATGGTTCAGTCACTGAGAACAAAACCACTGGATTGACTATCTGTACCTATCCTTAATAAGTAACAGCTTTTTTTTTTAAGATAGTGTCCACCCACAACTGCTTCTTTATGATGGGTTTCCTAGTTCATTGAGACTATTTTCACTTTTAGAAACAATTCCATGCATTTCTTGTCACATGTGGTAGATGTGATGGTTGCGTTCCACATTTGCTGATAAATAGAGTATTAGAAAGCCAGTGTTCTGTTTCATACCTGAAATTTATCTGAGCAACTTGCCTTCCTGTGAGAGTGTGCATTTCAAGCTAGATTTTGTCAGAAAGCCTTTAGGTTTGTTCATCTGCCACATGTCAGTAACAATCAATTTTTATGGGGTCTCTATGAGCTTTTTACCTTTGGATTTGTTATTTGGGGTTTTATTTATTTGGTTCGTTGGTTGGTTTTACTTGTTTTCCTTCCCACATTTCCTTTTTTTTTTTTTTTCCAACATTGCAAATATAATTAGAAAAACTTAAAATATTGGTCATGATAGTAAAACCACCAAAGATGTAAAAACAGTTGATAATAGACGTCAGGTTGGATTCTGCAAAGAAAACAAGGCAGGATTTCTCATGGTCTTGCCTCTGCAATGAGAGTTGAATGCAGCCCTAATGAGAGCTTGCAACTGCATGGTCTCCTTTGCATGGGTTAAGTGTGTTTCTGAGGTGTAAGACAATGAAACATCAGACCGTCCAGGAACCATCTCTGTCTTAGGTGGCTTTAAAAAGAAGCATAGCCACCCTTTGAACTACAAGCATGTCACAGGTGGGCTAGAAAGAAGGAGAGGAAGAGCCTTCCCCTGTTTTCTGCTGCAGTGGTTTTCATCAGGACTCCTAGAAAGCCAAGGGTGTAATTGTAAGGCTGCTCTCGTTTACATCAGCTGTTAAATCCAGACTTCAGAGAGGAAAAAATACAGCTTCTGGCCATCTTTACTCTAACTTCTCTGCCCTTAACAGATAATAATACTTCTTTGCTTCAAAGTGTTTACTCATAGGAGTAAATTTTGTTGAACAGATAGTATTTGATGGGTAGGGTTTTGAGATGAAAAGGTGCTCTTTAGGGCAAAAACTATGTACTTATCCTGTCTTTTGTAGCAGTCTTGCACATCAGTATTTCTGCACAGAAAATAAATACCATATATATTGTTTACTGTTTACATGCTTGTTTCTACACATGTATGCACATACATACCTATGTGGGAGAGAGAAACACACAGAAAGATTAAAAAAGAAAAGATCTGAACAAGTAGATATTTTGAACTGATGGGTAGGCCATACACTTTTGCACTTGGCATATCATTTATTAAACTTTGGATGACACCATTTTGGAAAGCAATCATTTTGGTTTGTATTTTCTTTATTTGCATTACACAGCACACCTGGCAGAAAGGATATTTAAGTAGT